>NW_015090995.1:17841136-18039579 GCF_001431845.1 Calidris pugnax | reverse complement strand
TCCTTTTCTTTCACAAGACTACAGGAGTAAATAAAAGTAGCCTTCTCTTGATATGCTAGTCAGGTTTTATCTCTGCTAGAGACATGTTGTGCTTGCTGCAAGCTGCAGGTGGGCTGAAACGCAGGTGTTTTGGGGAAATCGAGCCTCCTGCCAGCGCCAGCCCAGCTGAAACCCCCCACCAGCCCTGCCAGGCCAGCGGTGGCCACCTCCAGCACAGCCCTGCCACCAAAGCAGCCCCTGGCAGCATTTTTCAGGCGACATCGCTCGGTCTCCAGAGGGAAAGGAGCAGAGATAAGACACCCCAGGGCTTTGGCCATGGAGCATCGGTAGCTGAGGACAGGGATGAGCCTGGTACCCAGCACCACAGCTGCAGATGGAAGGGAAAACACAGGCAAAGCTCTTGGCAGAGCAGCTCCTGGCTCAGCAGGGACAGGCACGGGGTGGCTAACGAGGGCCAATGCAGGGCAAGCAGAGGGGCACCAGCAGCCACTGGGACAGATGGGGCTGGTTCAGCTGTTGGAGATGCAGCTTCTGCTTTCTAAGCGTGGGGGCTGCGTGCAGCCAGAAAATGCCACTCACCATATTTCAGGGAAATCCTTTTCCATCCGAAAATGGAAATCCGTTAAACTCTCTGCGTGCAAAGAGTTGATTTTTGGTGGAATAGTCCCCTGGCAAACCCGAAAAGGTATTTGATGGATTGGGAACACGTCGGGTTTCGTCTGTGGTTAGCTTTGTGCTCACCTGGGCTGTTGGCATTTCTGTGAGCAGCTCTCCATTTCCAGGGGCATGTCACTGGGTTCACTGAGGCTGACTCCTCTCCAGGGTCTGGAGCACGACAGAAGGAGAACACGGGGTGCAGAAGCTGTGGGGAAGAAAGGAACAAGAACTCCTGCAAAGGCCAATGATCCCTCAGCTACAGATAAGGATCAATGTCAAAGCAAGATCTTATTAAAGAAAAGACTTCTAATTTCAATTTCTCTGAATATTTGCTCATCTTAGTTTTTCGCTTTGCTTTCTCTCCTTCCCATATAACGACCCGTAGTAACGTCAAAACATCAAAACTTGGGGGAAGTGGAGTTGTGATTGTTTGAAGGGGGCTGATTTTAAAAGCTTTGGTGTTGGTGCCTTTCTTATGCTAAGGTTTTCAAATAGAAATATACACACACCTTAACAACAAAAGGCTATAATGACTGCATTGTCACCAGATAAAACTGTACTAAAAATAAATAAATGCTGCAGTTTAACATGATTCAGTAGGCAGGGTCCTTATTATTCTTCCACCATTCAAAGGAAGATTCAATTTCAGCATAATACACTCCATATCTCTGTAGCATCCCTCATCCGACTGGTGCTTCTTCTGAAGTTTCTGTCTGCTGATGAATGCAGAAGGTTAAGAATAACCACAGGCGCAAGTGTTGTGGTCACTGATGCATATTTTTAAGTGGTAGGACACAGTGAAGAATCTGGGTTTAAGTGTAATAAAAGTGAGGTCCCGATTTGTTAATGAGGAGCATTGTCTGCTGCAGACACTAATTTCACTACAGGGTGCAGTCTTCAAACTTTTCATTCTAATTAGAATGCATTTCCATATTCTTTATCAATTTCTTCTCTTACTGAAATCTTCTCAAATGACCTTTTTTTCTTCACTTATGACTCATCCAAAGATTTTTATTTTTCCCAAAACAATCATTCAGATGCAACCGCATTTTTCCAGTAAACACGTTCAAAAATAAATGACCTTGCCAGCTCATGCCTACACAGTGGGAGAAGGGCATTAGCAGTGCAGAGGCAGCTACTAATAATACACAGGAAAATTAAGTATGGGAGAAGACCGTCTTCTTCTAATTCCTTGAGCGTTTAATTTCCAAATGCCCTGCAGTGGAATGTGTCTGGAGCAGGAGCTTAATGGCTACCAATGGAGTTCCAGCAGTGGGGAAACAAGTCCCGACAGAACAAGGAGCATTTTGTGCACGGAGGAAAATAGGTTATCTGCTAAGGAGGCATTTTTTTTTTTCCTTTCCTTCAGTACTCCACAGCTGTGTCCAGTTCCAATTTTTATAATAAAGTAAATTATTAACTCAAGTTGACGGATTGGTTGGTGTTGGTAATAGGCTTTCAAAATGATTAGTGATATATACTCATTACCCAAATTAAAAAGCCATATTAAAAATAAGGAGAGGAAATGTAGCAGCATTATCAAAGTAATAATTTCTACTTAGTGCGTATCTTTCCTGAACTTTGGCAAATGTTGAATTATGCAAGACAAACACTAATCTGAAAGCATTCTAATTAATGATGGTATTTCTTTGCTATCAAATTAAAACCAACACATTCACAGTGCATCTGACTTAAATGTTACTGCAAGTTCTTCACAGTTCGAGGAAAATTGTTGACGTGTTTTAAAATATTATACCTATACCCAAGTTATCAAGCTTCAGCCACATTCTTCCCTTGCAGAATAATTATTAAGGGGAAAGACTTATATAACTCAAAGTTCACCCAAATATTTGTTTTGTTATTCAGTACTTCAACCATCTCACAAAAAAAAAAAAAAAAAAGCAGAGATGAGTATCTTGACATCAATTAATCACAGTGCTTTGTTATCCAGGGTTTGCTATAGTTTTCACCAACTAACAGAATCAAACAGTTGCTTTCACTTTAAAGATGCTTTATAGATGAAAACACATTTACAAAACTTCTTTCAGAATAAAACAATAATCAGGCAGCTAATTAAGCACATTGTAAAAGCGAAAGCTTCCTTAAAGCTACCCCCAATCAAGCTCACTTGTGGAAGCTATTAAATAATATAAAAAAACAAAAAAAAAAAAAAAAAAAAGCAGAGATGAGTATCTTGACATCAATTAATCACAGTGCTTTGTTATCCAGGGTTTGCTATAGTTTTCACCAACTAACAGAATCAAACAGTTGCTTTCACTTTAAAGATGCTTTATAGATGAAAACACATTTACAAAACTTCTTTCAGAATAAAACAATAATCAGGCAGCTAATTAAGCACATTGTAAGTACTGAGTTTTTGAGCTAAAGACCTGTCCAGGCTGTAACATCATTTTCACTTTGTTATTATATGCAGAAAGCTAATAAAAATATAATTTCGAAAAAAATCACATTAGTGATTTGCCAGAGTGAATGTAGATGTCAAAAATGCTAATCTAGAGAAGCTGTCAGGAGTTTAAATAGATTTTTCACTGACTTGCCGTTCTTAATTATAGCTCAGCACCCTGTACAGGTTAAAAATGCTGGGTTCCTTCGAAACAAACCATGAGCTCCTTACCTTCTCGTCAAATTCTCCTTCTCTTCCTTTCAAATGGATCAATCAGATGCCAACACATAACATTTTTCATTTACATCTTTTCTTAAGCTTCCTTATCCACTGCAATTATATTTTTACCCAAACCTATCCTGAAGGGGATAGAAGAGATTTCATGGAAGAAGTATAATTGGCAAATGAGCTTGCTCTTTCGTGGGCTTCTTTTATGAGAAAAGATAGCGTTTTGTGTCGTAGAAATTCAGTACTTAAATTAGGGGGCATGCCGGCTACTTAGTTAAATAATCTAGAATAATCAGGTCAGGAGGGAATAGCACATAGCTTTCGCTTAATGTTTTGTATTAATTTTTCAGATAATGTAATTCTACATACTACCCAAGTATTCAAGAGCGCATCAAAAAAGCTGCAAACCGGAGGATTGACAAGTTGCTAATCCAATCCTCCGACTGTCACAGGGTGCCATGTAAAAAGGATCTTTTGTCCTTTAAGAGCTGATTGAGTTCCATTAGTATCCATACTCAGAGCTCTGGGCACAATATTAATGCTAATACTGTTGTTACGGAGATGGAAAGCCGTTAAGAATGAACAATAATCAGCTCACAATATCATTGGACATATTCATGCAGCTTGTACTGTGGTGAGATCCGATAGCTCTGAACCCTTCTAAAGAGAAAACGAAAATCCAATTAACATCTTCTGTGTAAACCTCCTCGGCTACTTTCACTGGAGATGACCTTGGGCAGCTGTGTTGCAATTTTGCCAAAACCTCAATTATGTCTTTAATTCAGCAGCGTCGTTGGGTTTTGCCCAAACAGAAGGCCTGGCTCCGCAGCCCGCTCCTCATGCTGGGTAATAGTTGCTCACACAAGTTGCCTCAGCAGCCACTGGCACACTCTGTGCCGAGATGGAAGGCAGACGAGTGGCAACCAGGCTTCGGGCTTTACGAGTCCACGGGGACGCTCAAGCCAACCAGCAAGAGAATTCCCTTCCTCTCCCTCTACAACCTCCAGTCAAAATCCCAGCCCTTGGATGCGCCTTTCCATCACGACTAGGGCAGTGCCCTACTTTTGGGGGCAGGTGGCTGGTATGACCTGGCAAGTGGCTAATTGTCTCCTGCTGATGAAGCATGCAGCGAGGGGAGGAGAGGCTCCACGTGGGAGGACAGATCCAGGCCTTGCAGCCCAGCTCCCGGGACTCAGGGTCGTCCAGCCCATGTTCAAAGGAAAATCTGCTCATTTAGAACAAAGGTTCCTTGCAAACAGTTTGAATTGGACCTAGAAAAACTCTTAATTATGAGCAAAATGTAGCCTGATGGAAAAATAAAAGGAGTACTTTTCTTTGGGGCAGGATATGAATTTACCTGCAATTTACCTGCCCAAGGTAGGGTGAGGAAGTAACCGCCCTGAAAGAATTAATGAAGAAAGTATTTTTGAAGTATTTTACTGTGCTGTCCACTTGATATTTTTGATTAAGCCAGGACTTAAACATAAGTTTTCACAGCCACATCTCCTTTTTTGATGAGCAGCCTGCAATTAGACCAGCAGATGTTGCAGGACAGGGAGTGCTTATCCTGGTGGCCACATAGTCCAAGACTCTTCCACTAGGCAACATCATCTACAGCAAGGTCTGGTCCTTGAAAGATCTCTTAGAGAGGTGAGGATGTTGATGGGAAGAAGAGCATTCATTTCCAGCAGGCATGGACAGCTTCTGGACACAAAGCTGTTCCCTCTTGTGACTGGAGAATTCACGGGAAGAGGGGAAAGCCTTGTTACTGACTGTGCTAATGCCACTGAGATGCTCAACACAAATTGCAAGTTGTGCTCAACCTGAAACTACAGCTGCTGTCAACACCGCAAGTGAAGGATCCCAAAATATAAAGCATTTTGAACTCTTTCTTTTCATTTCCTTTTCATTATACCAGGACGATACTGCCTTATCTCAAACACACACTTGCATATTTGCACTCTATAATGGAGAAACAGCACTACATACAGGTCCCTAAAAGTAAACACCGAACTCCGCAAATCTTGTGTATAATTAGGAAGATTCGTCTGGATTTATTATTTTTCCCCCAAAGCTGTTACTGCTTGATTTGGCTGTCATCTGTGTCACTTCTATGGAAAGAATTTCTCTGTGTTAGAAAAGGAAAATCAGAACAGCAAGCTAATAACTTGTTACAACAGTGAGATTTAAGGAATCAAATAATGAAGCAGAGCTGCTGACAGCCCTATGCTTGTTGTACCTCTTCCTTAATGAAACAGGTCAGGACCACCCTTTGCTTTAGGGAAGGACCAGCACAGCCCCTGCATCTGATGGACACAGACACCCTTGTACTTGTGCTTTTTTCTGGCCAGATGCACGCGCTTTGAGCCGAATCCTGGCTGCCACTTCAGATTGAGAAGAAAACAGCTTCCCCTTAAATATCCCCAGCCCAAGGCCAACAAAACAAATTCAGTCCCGACTTTATCCTTTTGATTTAATTTCCTAGTGTATTAATTTTGGCCATTCAATCTCATTGATCTATTGAGTCCATCTCAGCTGTGACCTTGATTTGATTGCTTAATTGGCTTAGCAAAGCCTGGATGTATTAGCTCTGTAACGCGCTTGCTTGATTGCTGTACGTGCTTGCTTATTCTTTTTTTTGGTAAGATCCATAAGAAGTAAACAGAACAACATATTTTACATAAAAAGGCAGTCAAGCTTAGAAATTGCAGGGCAAAGATAATCTCAGGTGTACGCATGCCACTTCTCCAAGCAGAAATGGAATAGTTTCATCTTGTCTTGTTCAGATCTGGAGATGTTTGAACGTTGACATGCGCCCTTCAGTAAAACCTTCTAGTTTAAGAGATCACTGCCCAGTAACAGCTTGGCTGAGGCATGAGCTCTCATTTTCTTCAGATGACTGCTGTGGGGGTTGTTTCTCTGGTAGAAGAGTAAGGAACAGCCGATGGCAATATCTTCTGCAGATACAGTAAAACTTTCTCATACGTTTCACCCGGGATCCCATCATCGTTATACCTGACTGAACCAAATTTCTGCTGCTGCTCTGATTTTAAGCATGTCAATGCAATGTGCTGGCATTTCTGTGTTTGCTCCATTTGCATTTAAACAATCAAGATTTTTAATTAAAATGCATAAATGAATCATCCACTAAAATTCCTATCTCCCGTGTTATTTATTTTTTATATTAAACCTTCAATTTGATGGATACGCACTGTCATTGGTCATTCCTGCTAAAATGATCCCATCAGCAGTGAAATATTTGACAAATCCGATGTTAAATTTTTCATCCCTAGCTCTCAGCACTTGTGGGCCATTAAGATAAATAGTACGTCTCACACTTTTGATCTATTCTTTGAAGCTCTCTGGGACCAGCTCCCTGTTAAAGAGGGAGAGGTGTGGGTCAAAAGGATGGCTTGTGGTCCAAACAGTGCTTGCCTTATGGCTTTCTTTATATAAGCAAGTGTCCTTTGCTTCTTCAGTGTCTTCTGCCGGTGACAACTATCACTCCTTTTCCTACAGAACAGAATTTGGGAGTTTGGTACCAATCTGTTGATGGAAAACAAGGTAACGTGGACCTTCTCCTCAGCGAAACATTTTCCTTATGCTTCCCTCCCCCGTACCAGTGGTATCTGCAGTCATCGCAAAAGTTCTTACCACTTCCAGTGCTCCTTTCCAGCTGGGCACTGAAATTTAACTCAAGGAAAGTAATTTGTCCCAAGAACTGCATCCTAATACAGAGAATAAAGCAGAAAACACACTCTGCTGCTAGCTTCTCTCAGAGGATTACTGTAAAACTAAACTAATAACAATGCAGCATTCCTTCAAAAACTGAAATCTTGCTCACATGCTAAGAAGCTGTAAGGGTAACAGCATCATCTGGTGGCTTCTGCCACAAAGAATGGATTAATTGATTTTTTTTTTTTGTTCTACTTTCATTTGAATTTCTCATCTCTCAGGTGAGGCCAGGTCCTGAAGGAATGTGTGAGAGGAAAAACAGATGGAAAATAATAAAAATGAGAGGAAGTAGTAATGAAATCCTCAGCTATACTGAAACATTAAACTGCATCTGAATATCTCAGATCTTTTTAAAAGGGTTTTTTAAAGCACATTGAAAAACACCATCCTGATTGAAGTCAAGCTTCATTTAAGGCAATGCCAGATGTGGTTGGGATTTTCGAAGCATACATTAAGAACGGGAATGAAGCTGCTAAAGGCCTTGAACCTTAGATAAGGGCTGGTGTAAAACTCAGCAAAATCTTAAGACAATTCCTTTCCACCGCTGCTTTTGTAAGTGCCAAATCAAATCCTTCCAACTCCTCCTGCATCTTCCTTCTGGAATTCTTACTGTTGATCCTCTTAACTTTTGGAGAGATGGTATGTAAAAACGAGATGTTTCAGCTGTGATCAAGTGCTATTATGATTTTGATTGTAAAACAAGTTAATCCACCACAGCTTACACGTACGGTTAGTGTAGTACTAGAGGCTGAATGAGCCTGCTTTAGGTATTAAACCTTCCTGACCTAAACGGGCTGAAGTATTCCCAGAAGCCTCCAAGGTCCCCAGTAAGAAGTTCACCGCAATCCAGATGAAGCAGAAGGGCCACACTAGCCTATAGAACCCAAAGCCTTCAAGATTTGTTGTTGCAAAAGCTTATTAACAAGGCAATAAAATGAAAATTACTCCTCCTGGCTTTATTGGTGCACAGTGTCTGTTTTACATTCATACAGTTTCTGTCCTATCCTTGGCAGTTGTCTTCTTTGTTGTATTCTTACAAAGAGAGAAATATCAAAACATTAATTTAAGCTGTCACAATGCAAAGGGCTGACAGTCATATAAAGAATTATCATTATGGCAGAGAATGGAGACAAGTTAGCGAAGGAAAATTAAAGTGACTAGCTAAACAGAACGGAACTTCCTGAAAAATCTAGGATATTGCCATGACAATTCGAATTGCTCCAACTTTTTATTTTTGTGTTTTTCAGCACTTTCCTACACAGCCTATTATCAATCTGATGGGGAAGACAAAGAAAAAGAAATCACTTCATACATATGCTAGCTTTGGTGAAATATGTATTTCAAAAGAGAAGATTCATCCTGTACAAGGTTGTGCAATAAGATAAATTGCAACTAACATCAATCTTTGTAATTTTCCATAATTGAAGAAGTCAGACTGACCAAGATTACAGCCTGTCTAATCCTTCTTACCAACACATACAATATAGAAATGTTTCTTTGTCCTCTTCAGAGCTTTTTTTGAAAACAAAAATGATTCCTTTCTAGCAAACAATAAAATTCTAGCAGGTGGTGGGTCAGGGTCTCAAAATGCTTTGTATATTGCAAAAAAAAATCATTTTAACTATTTTACAAATAAGATATGAAAGAGAGTGGTTAAAATAAAAGAAAAAAAAATAACCACTTCAATCTTGCATTATGCTTTTCAACAATAGCTCTTGGAACATTTTACTATGACTGAAGAAAGTGAGAGCACTAGAGTTTGAAGGTGCATGTCCCTGCCCAGCAAACTAGACCATTGCAGGTTGAGTAGCTTGTTTTCTCTGGTAAAGTAAACCAAAAGATTCTCTGTTGTAAAACAAGTTTTCAGGAGGGAAGACAATGCCTAGTCTTGTGCTCTGTTCCCTCTTCATACGCTACCCAGGTAAGAGGAGGATGCTAAGAATTTAAGGCAAGGAGTTGGTGAAACTCTGCATCCCATTTTCCACACAAATGTCCACTGCCTTCTCACTAGAGTATCTGCAGTGCAAATTAAGTCAGTTAGCGTTGCAGTGGCTAACTGATCAGAATACTAATGAAGCATGAGTCCACAAGATTGCTTTATATAGTCAAAATTCATAATTAATTCTCATACACATAAGCAATCATTGAGTTAGCTCAGCTAGCACATCAAAAACAGATGAAAACACCAAAGGCTGAGCAAATCAGTCTTCCCAAGGTACATGAATGAGAGGCTTACATGACTAATGCCAACAGGACAGAGGCACAAAACTCCCTGTGGATGTAAGGACATAAGATCCTTTCCTCTTGTTCATCATCCTTATGTGCCTTTAAGCACTGTAATCCTGGAATTAGAAAAACAGACCGTGTAGAAACACCACAGTAGGTAGCCTTGAGGTTCTGTGTGTATTCAGCAGCAGTAGGCACTCAATTCAATAAGCTCCAAGACCAAGGTGCCAGCATCGCCAGGCAGAGCCTTGGGGCCAAGGCCTGGTGTGTCCCCAGAGAAGTCACCCTCTGCATGGTGAAGTCACACCTGAAATGTCTTCACAGATCATAAGACGAAAAAGGAACAGGGAAGGGCTGCAAATCAGTATTATTCTCCAAATAAATCAGATGTACATTATGAGTTGGGAAAGCAGACAAGAAAACACTTAGAAATGTAATAAATGTGAATTGCTGCAGTCACACCAAACGTAGCTTCAGTCCCCTAATTGTATCAATTATTTTTTATGATTGTGATCTCAAAGATGTGAAGTTTTGCTAAGAAGATGTATTTGCAAATCACTTTGATTACTATCTGTGAACAGTGTGAATGTGTTTAAGAGCTTCTGCATATTCACTCTGGCCCTCTGACCCCTCTTTGCAGTGTCCTGAATCAGCTGGCGGAACATCAGGCACTTTAGACACTCCTACTTGAAGCGTTCAGACAGTTCTGGAATTACTGGGGCTACTCAAATGAAGAGTCTTTGTATAAACTGTCCTTTTACTGATCTCAGGGCTCTTACGACTGACTCTGCTTTTCACATTTTTCTCTCTCTCCCCCTTTCATTTTTTAATCAGATATGTTTTACTGTGAGGGAGAATTTGACCATTTACTATTGTATTCTAAGAAATAAGCCTACTAGACTAAGCATTCAAGGTAATTTCATTTTTGCAATGGGAGGTATAATTGAAGAATCATATTTTCAATGTAAGACACTATCTAAAACTAGTCTCTGGTATGAACCCTGGTCAACTATATACAATCCTCTTTAATATGGTCTTTGATAGTATTCGTTTAGCACTCTAGTGCAAAGCCTCAAAAAGGGCACTGAATGAAATTAGTTTCCCAAAGAACTGGAATAGTAACAGAAGTCTCTTTCTCTAAATTAACGACAATCTTAAAATCTCAACTGCTTTGAAACAGCACATTAATCCACAATGAAAATGTTTGCATAGCATTTAAAAAATACAAACAGGATTAACAAAGAACTTTCCAAGGACAAGATATAGTTGATTTGATTTTAAGTTCAGTGCCTTAACTTCTTTTTTTTTTTTAAAGAGGTTTAAAGATGAGGGGAAAAAAAATACCCTCCTCTCTCCCAAACACTAAGTTAAATATTTAAAGAGGTTTAAAGATGAGGGGAAAAAAATACCCTCCTCTCCCCCAAACACTAATAATGCAAAGTTTATTTAGTAACCATTGTAAATCTAAATCTAACTGCTGACTGGTGTAGCACGGTTGGCAATAGGTTTGTAACAGCATTGGCCATAATCACTCTTTCCTTCTTGCTCTCTCCAACTCCCTGAAAGGAGGATGTAGCCGGGGAGGGTCAGTCTCTTCTCCCAAAGAACAGGCAATGGGACAAGAGGAAAAGGCCTCAAGTTGCACCAGGGGAGGTTTAGGACGGATAATAGGAAAAAAAATTCTCCAAAAAGGTAGTCGAGCATTGGAACAGGCTGCCCAGGGAAGTGGATGAGTCACGATCCCTGAAGTTATTTAAAATCATGCAGATGTAGTGCTAAGGGACATGGTTTAGTGGTGAATTTTGCAGTGCCAGGTTAACAATTGGACTTGATGATCTTAAAGGTCTCTTCCATCCATAACAATTCTATGATGCTATGATTCTATCACCTAAACAATTTTGTGCCAAAGGAAGGGGAGGTAATTTTAGGGCAGGAAGCCATCCCTTCTGTCTCAGACCTCTATTTTATGCTGGGATGAATCAACTCCTCTCCCTGTTGACTACAGGAGAAGATTAAGAAATAAGCCCAGACTAGATAGGCTTCAGAAGGCTAAAAGCAGATTGGGGGAATCCTACCAAAAACATTTTTGGGCCTGGTCTTCAGCTAATCTAAGTACACTTAGACCATTGCCCTTGATGGAGTGTGTGCTAGGTTCCCCCAGAAGTTTTGGCCTTTATAATACACAGAGCATTCTGGATCCAGAAAGCAGTGAGTGAAAATCTTCTGTAGGACAGAAAACAAAAGACAGCCGAAAGAGAAATAACAACTGCCTTGACTGCACCTCCATGAGGAGGCTGGTCCCACCTGGAGAGTACGTTTGTCCGTGAGGCCTTTCACCAGCTTCTCATTTCTCCTTCCCGCTCGGTTTTGGGCTGAGCAGAGCTGCACCAGACCTGAACTTGCTATCACCGTTCAAAGAGAGATTGCTGTGCTGCAAAGTGCCAGTGAAGGACAAAGGCAAGCTGGAGTAAAGGTGAGCCCCTGGAAGATGAAACAGAGCATCATCTACAAATTGTCATGTCTGAAAGGTAGAGGCTTAAGAAAGCTCATCCTCACACAGAAGAAGCAATTTTTTACCCCGAACCAGTCGCTGGCTTCATTTCTGCAGCAAGTCAGGGCTGGCCTGGTGACCACGCTGCTGAATGCCAGATGAAGCCTTCCTGCCCTCGTGGTCCCATCCCTCACTTTTAAACTTGCACATCTGCACGCACATCTCAGCGCCTGCACCCAGGGACCCTGTTTCTTAAAGTGAATTTAGAATGAGATGAGCAGGGATTGTTTTGGGAGTAAAGAGCAAACCTCTGCTAAGCCTTAAAACCTGATCTTAGCAGACTTTTTGATTGCTCCAGGGGTGTGTACGCTCATATGTATGTACTTCTGCAATAAAAAAAAGTGCAGCAAAAATGATTAAACACATGAGGAAAGAGTCTTCCATCTAAAAGGTGATTAAAAAGACCAGCATTGTTTAGTTTGCAAAACACAGGAGTAAAAGATGATATAACAGAAGCAGGGAGAAGGGGCTATTTATTCTGTTTTCTCTCAAGAACAAATATGCATGGAAAGGTGAAGGAAAAATTCTGAAAACATTTGTGCAGTGTATAATCAACCCTGCAACTCATTGCTGCAGGATATTAGGCAAATTTTTCAGAAATGTTTCTAAACGTATTAGATGCTATAAACAATAAACCTCAGTTACCTCGGTGAAGGAAAAGCAAAACCAAACAATCCCCCCAAACCGTAAGGATATTTAGGTTAGTCCCTGTCCTTGTGCTTAGATTGGTTAGAGATGGAATTTTTCTCTCCAGAGGGACGGCATTACTTATTTATCGAGTGCATGATATGGGAGAGCTTGCTTCCTTCAAGCGGGAGGGTTCTGTAGAAGGCAATTAAAAGGGTCAGTAAATGCAGCTGTATGAAGTCATTGCCAACAGATTTCTCCCAGAATACGTAAACTTGGTAATGGTCAAGTGGCTCAGGTTCAGTTATTTTGTTCTCAGCTGCTTATTTTCCCCAATGAACTTCAGCTACAGCTAGGTAACAGTCAAGGCTGTGAGTAGAAACGGAATTAAATATATTCATGTCCTTGTAAAGTTCTTTGCTAGTCCTGCTTCTTTCTATAAGCTTGTAAACACCAAGTAAACATTTTCACCGTGGATACAGCTTATTTGGAGTATAAAAGAGAAACGGTGGTACCTCCAACCTTACTCCAAGTTAGAAGTGAGGGCAATCTGAGTTTTACTGGTCCCCTGGGTGCCAAGAAGTGCTGGAAGTAGCCCGGGAGCGAGGGGATGCGGGCGCTGATGCGACGTGCTGCTGGAGGCTGCAGCTTCCCTTTCTGCTGTCACAGCCCGGGAAGGTGCTGCTGAGAACAGAATTAGTACCTGCTTAAAACGTACATGTATAACCAGAACAAACTGTCTTTCTGAAAGAATTCTAAATGCTACTTTTGGCTTGTGAATAGTTTTCTTGCAACTGTCAGGCCATCTGCTCGGAGAGGGGTCTGTACAGTCATGAAAAGGATCTTAAAATATACTCTCCTCATAAACATCTTTTGTTTGGAAAATCCACACGCATCGCATAATGCAGTAAGTGGCAGCACAAGCTGAACTGAAACGTTTTTAAATGCCGAGGATGCAACCTTGGATACAGCTCCCCCCCTGTCCCCCCCCCTCTATTAATAAGGAGGCTTTAAATGCACCCCGAGACACGTTCCCCCACAGGCTGGGACTGGCAGCACCCACCTGCTGGGAAACATGCTACCAGAACTTCCTTGGGTACATCCAAAACACCAAACTGGGCTGTGGGCAGAAAAGAAACAGGCTGCTTCTGCAAAGCAGCTCTCGCAGAGATGACATCATTCTCCCAGCCAATTTTCTGCCTACACTGCACCATTTTGTACGGGGTGTGCGTGGGGGTTGGGGGGGGGGAATAGCACACGGCCGTGTGTATACAATCAAAAAGGCCAAATTAAGGGTGTGTGAGCACATCTAATTCTAGCATTTCCTAACTTTTGGGAGCATAGCTTTTCAGAATGGCTTGGTACAGGAATATATACAATGCATACATATGCACATAAACATTTATTTTGTTTGCATGCTTAGAATATAAAATTGCATGTATGAGAACAGTGTGAGGCTTTCCTTACTTTTTTTTTTCTGTTTATTTTTATCATTCTTTGGTCATTTTTTGTTTACCTGCTTTTTGTTATTCTAATGTAAGTTCAAATATACAAAATGCTAATTTTCTTTTACATAAAAATGTAATAAAACTTTCTGGCTTTCTTTATAAACAAATTTCAGCAGGAATGTAGATGGGATGCCGTATAACAAGTAAAGAAGAAATACTGTTTAATTATCTTCCATATAAAATCCAATAAAACGTTCTGGCTTTTCTTATTTTTCTGTACCGGGGATTAACATCAGTGTCTTTGTGATGAGAAATCTGCATTCATGGCTCCTCCATTTAGATTTAAATAGGAATTATAGTTCTTGGCAGAAAGGGATCTGTCAAATATCACAGCATTTGTGGCAGGTGGTCACTGCATTGCTTAGTACAGACACTGCCTGCTTAACCATAGCCCGAAGTAAACATCAAAAGTCAATTATTCCCTTTGTAAATATTTTATTTATATTTTGCAGGCTAACAAACGTCTTTTCAGTGCTTGGCTGAGACCTTCCTCCATGGATGAAAATCCTACTGAATCTGCGTTGGGGTGGTTAAAAATGCGTTGAGCAACTCAGGGATACCAATGGAGCTACTACCAGTGTGTATTAGGCTTCGTAACACAATCCTCTGCTTGGAAACCTTTAATGACTTGGCTGGGCTGAAGTGGACAGAGCTAAAACTTGTCATGGTTGTTATCATTGCAGCTGCCAATTAGTACGACAACCATGTATTATTTTGCCAAAATCCCTTTCCTCAGTTAAACTGTATTTTGAATATAAATACTGCAAAAGAAAAAGAAAAAGAAAAAAGAAAAAAAAAGTGTCTGTTTCCTTGGATTTAACATTTTGGGGGTGGGAAGGCAGGAGGTCTGGTTTAATAACAAGATGAATGTGGGCAGAGCGGCCCTACAGAGGTAACCTGAATGCACACTAAGTACCAAATGCAGAACAAGAGCTGAGCTCTGAGGGTCAAATGCCTTGAAGAAGTGTCTCACTGCAGGGTAAAACTGCTAAAATAAAATGACAGTATCTGGCAACAGCTACACGTACATGGCAGAATCTGTCCCAAAACCACTAATGAGGGGAAAACATCTAAAGATGCTGTAACACATTTTAGATCCTTATTTGAACCCAATCTGAACTCTTTGGGCCATTAGCTAATCAGATCATCTCATTTAAACAATGTTATAAAAATAATCAAATCCTTCTGCCTACATAAATATATGTTGGAGATGCTTACCTTAAAGAACTGTGGTTTTCTTGGGTATTTACTCCCGACATTCAGGAAACCGGAGGAGTACAAAACGTTAAGGAGAAGCAGAATTCTCCGAGATGGGGCTGCGGGTAATTTTCCCTGCAATGCCTGTTTGGTGGGAAGTTAATTGACTCCCACATTACCGAAACTGCAATGTACTAAAGCACTGGGTGCTCGTTTTCCTTCGCTATTTGACTGGCAAAGGCCATCTGTTCTACCCCATCCATCCACATGCACAGCGTCTATTGTTGTCAACAGGATTCACACACACGTGGATCAAGGCAAGCATGTGCCTCTAACTGTTTTGATCCCTAGAACATGGATTTTTCATTTTCTTTGTGTCTTTGTGCTCACCCAGTAATAATACTTGTCATCTGAGAATTCATATTGATCTTGTCATTGCCTTAAAATTGGATGACAATTACTATCTTTGTCAAAATTCGATCTGATGAAATGGCTCCAATTAGGAAGGGAAAAGAAGGAATCCATCACAGCAGGGAGCGCTGCATTTGGCTGTAAAGTAGGGAAGCTTCTCTTAAAGAGGTACCGTTGGAACAAGCAAATTGTAACAAGCATAACACGTTAGGTTGCGAGACTCAAAATCTGCAGAAATTAGGTGTATATATGAATAGCTGTTTAATTTTTGCAGTCCGTGTCTGTCTGCAGGCCGGAGCTGGAGCTCCTCTGACAATAAATGCCAGTAACTGCTGTTTTCATTTTCTGACCCCGTCAGACACACAGTGGCGGTTGACGCCAGCCTTCGTGCATTTTCCAATCCAGTTCTGATCATCAGTATAATTACAATACATTATCGGGAGTAGATTTGCTGAAGTTCATGAAATGATAACAGCATAAATTGCATCATGTTTCCAGATACTGATCTCACCTTGAAACTAAGCGTAAAGAGGCAGTGAAAGAAATTATAAACAAAAGAGCGGGGGCACTTCCATTGCTACTAAATTTCCATTTGCATTAAAGCAAACAACTCATCCCTGCTAATTACAAATAAAATTGTGCTAATCACAGATTTTTTAAAATTGATAAATGTCCTGGTTTGGGGTAGAGCAGAGACAACTTTCTGTTCTGTAAGAGAAGCTCTTGCTTATGCTTATTGCCATGGCAACTCAGTTCCTTACCCCATGGAGGGGTCACACCTGTGGGGAGACATGGACACGGACTGACCAATATTTGGGGTGGAGCAGAGACAACTTTCTGTTCTGTGAGAGAAGCTCTTGCTTATGCTTATTGCCACGGCAACTTGGTTCTTTACCCCATGGAGGGATCACACCTGTGGGGAGACATGGACATGGACTGACCAATAGAGTGTTCCACCCCATGTGCCATGTTCAGTGTAAAAGCTGAGGGAGCAAAGGGGTTGGGTTGTCTCTGCTTCTCCTCTTTGGCTCTTCTTTGGTGAAGAGGACCCTGTGAGTTCATCTACCTTCCATCCCCATCAGAGTGTCCTGGAATCCAGTTCCCATTGGTCTGAGACCACTGGAACTTTCCTAGTGCCTGCTGGTGACATCTCCCTGGCAGCTTGATATGGTTTTGTATATATATTTCTTGTATCTATTTCATTATTTCCTTTTTATTTTATTATTAATATTTCACTGAAGTAGTTTTGGTTTTTTTCCTAAACTCATAAATCTCTTCCTCTCCTTCCTCTCCTTGGAGTGAGAGGTGGGGAAAGCATCTGCTGTCATGTCATTGGCCAACCTGGCCTAAACCGTCACAATAAATCAGCCCTAAAAATGAGTGTGTGCGTTTGTGCGTTTGTGGGGGTATCTTTTTCCAGAACAGAGGTGTTTGCTTCTTGTTGAGTGAATGTGTTGTTCAATAAAACAACTGACAGTGTTTTGCTTCCAAGCAGGAAACGAAAAGCCAGACCTGCTGCTGGTCTGCAATTCTGGTGGGGCCTGAGCTGGGAGGTGGGAGCTGCGGTGCTCAGCTTGCCCTGAAGGACTGGAAGCCTCCACCCACCCAGCAGAACTGGGGCTTTTGGAGTTGCATGATTAGGTGAGCTCCTGAACAGGAGATTACACAATTTACCTCCCTGAAATATCATTTTTCCTTAACTCCATGGAAGAGCTCCACAAGAGACTGAGGGAACCCAACCAAGCACACCACGCTTTTAGCAGGTGGTTACTTTCTGAGCTAAAAATGTATCCCCAGAATGATGCAGAGATGAGTCACCACACCTCATACAGCAGCCAGCTCTCCGGTAAAGCTGTGGGTGAGCTGGTGCTAACAGCTCTTCCTCTAGCAAACTGGGTGGACACAACTGCCCTTTCCCAAAATCTTTCTCTCCTCACCATTTTCATTAGCTAAACCCACTTACTGACTCTGACCTACATTCGCAACAGTTCCAGAATGCAACGCAACTGTATTTCTGGGGAATTTTAGCTATTTGCTAAAAATTTTAATCCGAGCCATTTGAATATGTTAGATGCTAACTGAGCAAACACAGCAATCGGAAAAGTATACAAAACCCATGCGATTGTCCCGACTTATTTGCAACACGCTGCTATTAACGAGCATCTGGGATGATGCCATCTCTTGCACTATGGATCTCATGATCTGTACAATAATGGCTGATTTTAATTGACTTTTGCTTCATATAGCACATCCCAATTGGAGAAGTTCCAGGATGCCGCTAGTGAAGAACTGTGGGCGGGTGCATGTTTTGAAGTGATGGTAAACATTGTGACATATACTGTGTGTACCACATATTCTCATATGCACATTTTGACTTTTGTTGCCTTGGCTTTCACACAGCATTTCTAGCATAGACATTCCTATTTGCCAGTTTGAGTGGAAATCTGTTAATATGTGAATACTGCTCGCCAGCATGTACCACCATCACTGGACTTTCAGTACTTCTCCCACAAAACAACCGGCTCCACCTGCTCAGAGGGGCCTCACAAGACCACGGCATCTCTGCGAGCCAGACTGGTGGAACTGGGCAAATGGGGAATGATGACAGTTGCTATGAGAAACCACAACTTTGAGAACTTGTCACTCACAGCTCAATGTGATCCACCAATTTCCAGTGTAAGTAACGTCACCGAGAAGGCCTCGCTCTTTTACTGCCATGAATTCTTTTCTCCTTTCAAGAGCTGCTGGTAACTAATGCCAAGTTTGGTCAAGCCCTTTTAGCGCTTAACGTACGATGAGTATTAAAATACTTTTAAAGGTCTGAGCCTAAGAGCCAGATAACCCGTGTGCTGTATTTTAATGATTAGCCAACCTTCTGCTTGAGCTGAAATTTGTCCCAAATTCACAGTGGCTCTTGGGGAACCTGGACTCAGCCAAGATTCGTACAGGTTTTTTAATCTGATGCATTAAAACGTCCCCTGCTACATATTCTGTCCTACCTGGCTGCAACATTGTGTGGTCAATACTAGACAATTTGCTTTTAGGCTCTTTCTAGAACAACATTTGCATCACGTACAGAAAAGCTACAAGGTATTTATAGGCATCGGAGCTATGTGCATCCTCTCCCCAGCAATATGGTGCCCAGAGCACAGGGAGGGTGCTCTGCTGCTGCCCGTGCTCCCCAGGGAGCCTCTAATACCCTTGCAGCACCTCCTCCACTTTGCTACAGAAATATATATATTATTTTTTTTAAAAAGGAAGGGAAAAAAAAAAAAAGAAAAGGATACATTTTTTCCTCGCTGCAGCACAACCACTTCTCAGAGAGACCACCTGGTCGCAGACGACTGTTAGGCAAGAGTCATGCAAGAGAGATTTGTACGTGAGCGCAGAGTAGCTGCTGGGATCTACTGTGCTGAACACAATGAAAGAAACGCTGGTGAATGGGTGTCTCTGTGAGGTAATACTTCCACCACATCCAACTCTAATGTTATCCAGCACACTGCCTTGCCAGGAGCCCTCTTTGTATTGCAGGAAGCCATCTGTGATGGTAGCTAAAATGAGAAGAGCAGAGGATTGGCTCAGACACGTCAGAAGCACCCGCTCGGCGGCTCCCCTGTTGCCAGCAGCAGCATCTCTCCCGAGGTGAGGGAGCAGCATCACCGCACGACCCAGAACCACCACGAGTGGATGTTGTGCCTCTCACCTGCTGCCTTTCACAGGGGGGACCCGTACAATCTCCTCTACTTGAACCATAATTCGTCCTTGGCTGGGACCATTAATTGCTATGGAGATGGTGGGTGGGACGATGGATCATTCCGAACACGTTATCTAAAGCCTCAGTTTCGGTCTTTTTAACATATCTCCTAGCAAAAAGTGCTGATTGTTTTCATTGATCTCCACTGCTTGCGGTTTAATTTTTCTTTCTCTATCTCCAAGTCTCTCTCTCCGGTCTCTTTCTTTGCCAACCTATTCATTTGCTGCTGGATAATCACGGGTTTGTGTTTCAGATAGCTTCCGATTTTGTCCATCTTTCCGTTCTATTGTCCACATATTTTTTCCTCTGCAAATGTTGCCGTATTGTGCAGTGGCAAGTGGCTATCTGCTAATGCCAATATTGCTCCTCGAGAATTCTTTTTCCTTGCATCATCAAGGGTTTAAGTGGAAAGCCTTCAGCACAGTGCAAATTTCACTCCTGAGAATACCCATCTTTTGAGGTAGCTGATTTTAATTAAAGAATACTCTCTCTCCCCCTCTCTCTCTGGATTATACTTTAATTTCAGTCTCTATCACAACAGTAGATACTTCCTAGATAAAATGTATTTTTGTCTCTTTTCATCCACGATTATCTGTAGTTCTTAAACACTTGGGGTCAGCAGCTGGTCCCCAGTTGATGTAGTTCAGGAATAATTCTATTCAAAGGAATTAATTCAGAATAAAATTGGCATTAAGTTCAAAACAAAGCAAAATGTTCATAATATCTTGCTTTCATTATATATATGAGAGTGAAACTCCCAGAAATAGCAGTAATAACAACTGTGGCAATAAACAATAATTTCTGAAATGTATGGCACCTTTCACCTGAGCATTTTAGACATAAATGCACTAAGCTGCTGTCACATGAAGAAATGTCATTATCCTAATTTTACACAAGGGAAAAAAAAAAGGTGGCAGGAAGTTAAGAACTGAACCTACATCTCATGATCTCCTGTTTCTAATCCCCTAAGCACAGGGAGAATCTCTTCCCAAGGGATATAAAATTGAGGCCTTGAGAGTTAACAGTTATGAAAGAATCAACACTACTAAAACACAAGCACAGTATGAATTTCTGCCTCCATCATCTTGCCAAATTATGATCGAAATAATATTGGTATCACATCTTAAATTGTTTATGCATGATTAATTTGCACAGTCAAACCATTTCCAGATCTCTCACAGGAGAGGTTGAGGTGTAGTCCTGGGAAGGGAAAGCCGAGCTGCAGATTCAGAGCTCTGCTGCTCCAAAGGAACCTGGGGTGAAACCCGGCCACTTCTCAAGCCAGAGAGAAAATTTCTCATTCTGAGAGAACAAGGATCCTGGCCAGGGTCCCTACAGCCACGAGGACCCCCCACAACCAACTGGTGCTTCTTCCTATGAAAGAGTAATAGTGGTATATGTGTACATACTCAGGTGTGTATGTGTGGGACAGAGGTACGGATGCATATATGCCCACACAGAACCCAGGGGATGAGTTCAAGCTGGCAAGAGGGGCTATTTTCTGTGTACTGAGCGACATGAAGCAAGTCGTTAAGTCACTGCACCAGTCATTTTAGACTTTGCTTTTTTTCCTCTGTTTCTTTTGTCTGCTTTTTTTTTTCTCATTTGTTTTAATGCCCACTCCAGCCTACGCATCTCTGCTTGGTCATGCACTTCTGAACTAAACAGAATTACCAAAAAAAAGCGTATGTAGAATAAGTGTAGGACTAAAATGTGCCTTGGCAAAGTGCTTTAAACTGCCTTTCTGCCAGTAATCCATTAATTTGTGCTTCTTTGTTTTCTCCAAGCTCAGAATAATTCCCATCTGCCTTGACTCACTATCTAGCACATAAAGGAAGAGGTCCGTTTTCTGAGCATGGATGAAATAGGAAACTTTGTGTATTAATGAAGAATGGGGCTTGGATTTCTGGGGTTTCTACCAGTGGGACCTAAAATAACTTGAGGTCCTGCTATTTTAATTAACTTCATTATGACGAGTCTGCCTCTTCTGTTCGTGTGTTTTTTCCAGCTTTTGTGTTCCTGGCCTGCCTGTAATACATATGTATTCCCCTCTTTCCTCTCACTGAAGCCGAAGATGCAATCACATCTTTGAACCATCTGGTTTTTAATTTATTATTTTCCCCCCTTGCATTGATGGGCTTTCTCGTTTCTCTGTCAGGCTAACAGTTTGGCTCCTGTTTATCTAAGATATGTTAACATGCTGTTCCTCTTCTGGGCACTCAGTCAGTCTATTGTATTTTCTGAAATTAAACACCAGGGATTTTTTAATATTATTTTCTTCATCAGCCCAGGGAATATCCTCTACCTTTACAGCCTCTCTTCCTCCTTTTGTTGTTCCAGTGCACATTTTATGACTCCTGCTAAATTTAGACTAATATCTTATTTTTCTGTCCTCTCCAGACCATTCCACATCAGAGCCCCCCTGGGAATATTCCCGTACCCAGTAAGGAACCTACTCATGTGAGGCCAGGATTCCCCGAAGGAGGCAGAGGAATCCCTGCAGAGCTCCTTGGACATCCCCATGGGGCAGGATGCGCGGTGGCAGGAGCTCAGGACAAGCACAGTGAGGTGCCTGGCTTACCCCCAGAGCTCTTTTCTGTTCCTCGCCCTTGAGCTTGGGCAAAAAACCCCTTCCAGGCGTGGGTTTCCTCACCCACGAAATAAGGAGACACGTGAGATGAAGCCCCTGGCACTGCCACAGCCGGGCGAGCTCAGCCACTTGTCATCCCGAGACACAGCAGGGAGCTGTACGTCCCCAGGATGGCTACGAAGTTCCAGGTAATCACAGGATGGAGCATAATGTGGATTTATATTTGTTACCTTACTTTTCTATAGCACCTCCCAAGAGTCTTCCGAGGCATTCCATTCTTTAATAAGCAGAAAGTGCTCTGAGATTTTTCTAATGAAAATGATATAGGAGCACACAGTGTTATTATTAAAACCTCTCCCTTTTTCTCTAGGAACTGCTAAAATACATTTACAGTTTATATCCTTTTTGGTGAGCATTAAACTTTCTAATTTAAAATAATAAAGCCTGGTTTGCTTTCTTTCTCTCCCGTCTATTTCAAAAATATAAAAAAAAAACCTGCCATTTTTTTAACTATTCTTATTTTGCTGAGTGATTTTTGGATTTCAATAAAAGTAACACTGTGGTTACAACACTTTGTGAGATAAGCAAAGAGATTTTTTTTTTTTACAGCACAATTATGGAAATTTCAAAGAACCTTATAAATATCCTGCTATTTGCATATATGAGATAAGCATATTTTAGTAATGGTTATGACAGGCTAGCAAGGAAAATGTGTGGGACAGCTATATAGCAAACACACGCAAACACAGACATGGAGAGGGGGTGGGGGTGTGTGCACTCTTCCAGAGAAGCCCGCGCATGGTGGGTGCAGGATCCCCAGGAATGCATGGGGCTCCCCTTGGAGAGGGACCACCCCTGGCCTAGGACTCAGTTTCCCCACTTGCAGTTAAAAGAGTAGTGCTATTTTTCCAATGCAACACGGCATTTTGGTAGATGCAGATGGTGCACAGTAGATAAGAGTTAATAACCTGGCTTTTGGGTTCGTTTCCAGTTACCAGGGGCACAAAGACCGGGTCTGGCCGGGCCCTTGGGGTGCAGCTGTGCCGTATCTCAGCTGGCCAGGCGCAGGGCTGGGGGACACGGGGACACCTGTGGGGTGCTCTGCCTGCCCGTGGCCATCACGCCTTGGGGTGGTGAGGGCTCAGAGCCTCCCAAAAACACGTTGCTGGTGCCAGGGCCGGGAGGCAGCCTGTCCAGCTGCACAGCGGGCTGACGGTCACTGCAGGCTGATGGTCACTTCGGGCTCCACCAAAGACTAACACTGCCCTAAAATGTCCTTGAAAAACCCCCAGGGCAGCCAAGGCTGGCTTTGATCTTCAGCACAGGCCCAAGTCTCCGCTCAAAATGCGATGAGAATGTAGCCACAGCTGCCGAAAGTTTTCAAGGGGGCTTTTCGGAACTGAACTGGTCTTTGCGTGCTTCTATTCTTTTGTTTGCCTTTGTGTTTTTAAGTTGGAAATTGCTCTTCTGGTTATGCTTGAGAGCTGCTAGGAAGCTCAGAGAATTAGTGTGGCAATTTCCTCAGTCCTTTGTTGAAAAGGAAGAGTCCACGCAAAAAAAATGTACTGGCATTTCAGCTGCATAAATACCGTAAATTGCTGTCAAACAAAAAGGCGATTTAACTAAAAGAAACCCCAAACAAACAACCCCATCCACACGCACTTTTCTGTCCCCGTTAGAACTGTAGGTTTCCATTCCGTGGATCGCCCAGACATCTGCCTGGCCCTTGAAAGAGTCCTTGAGAAACCGAAAAATGAAAACCACTTACTTTCTGAAAACTAATCTTGGCTTCCCGGTGCCTTGCTTTCAGGGGAGTTCCACTCAAGGCTTGATTTCTGTAAGTGCAGATACTCAGTATGTCCTGAACAATTAGATGCCTTTGAGGATGTTGAAAGCTAGACATAAAAAAACACAAATCAATCAAGAGTCTTGTTTGACAACTGACACTATTTCTAATGCAAAAAAAACAACCACCACCAAATAACAAATTAAAAACCCCACAATAAAAAACCAGAAAGCCCAAAACTTAACAGAAAATCTATCAAACAACCCCTTTTCTCTTTAGTTTTTAAGCCAGACATTTTTCCTACAAGGTTTTTGTTAGCCCATTTAGAAAAAAATCGCAGAGGTACATATCCATCTTTCTCCTCCCTTGCTGAGGGAGATGACCTTTACCAGCAGCCAAAGTCCCCTGGCTTTTACAGCACAGCCAGGAGCCCCCCAGGGGATGCTTGGGGGTTGCTAATGGATTTCCTCCGGTCCCTGGTGCCTGCAGATGCTCCTTTCTCACCACAAAATTGGGAGGAGATGGGGTGCCAGCAGCACCCAGCCGCCGCCGGCTCTCAGGAGCCCATCAATGCGGCCTCTGGGCAGAAGATGAGAGCTGGCACGAGGCAGCAAGTGGGATTGCGAGCTGCCCAAACTGCAGTTGATAATCTTTTCCCAAGCTCTCATAGAAACCTGTCCCTTCTGTAATGGAGGCAGGAAGGATTACAAGCAACCGCTGCCTCCCAAGCAGTTTATATTCACAAGAAAAATAGAAGAGCAAGGGAAGGGGCAGTTTTGCCTCGTCAGCTAATGATCCTTGACTCTCTTACTTTGTGTTTTTGGTAGCAACCACGGAGAGGTCACACATGAAACTGTGGAAGTGTGAGGTGTCTTTATTAAATATATCAATGGAGTTTATTAAATGGAACACACGGTACTGGGTAGTGTCAGCCACCGCTGGACGGGCTCGGGGTCATGCAGGCCTCCTGCCTTGATGTCACCGGCTGCCGGATTAATACCATGAGCTCACAGCATGGGCCTGATTAGAAGGCCGGGTCCCACTTGGTTTTACCTCTGCCCTCTGCTAAAGTCTTTGTTTGCAACGTGAGCAACAAGCTTTTCAGCTCATCACCGAGGCGCCACGTTCAGAGCTGAGGAGGATCACTTAGGTCTTTCACCACCTCTGGCAGACGCCGGGTTTAAAATTCCTGTCCGGCAGGAGGAGGGCACAGAGGTGGCATCATTATATCCTATTGTCCGATTGATTGTTTGGGCTCTGGAAAAGTCTTCCTTTTTGAAGATTTCTGCTTTTCTCTCTTTTTTTTTTTTAATCTTTCCCCACCTTTTTCTTCTCATTTTCAACCTGCATCAGGAGGGCAGAAAAGAAAAAGGCTGCTGAAAGACTTTTTTAGCTTGCTTTCTCTCAAGGGATTCTAGTTCATGGCAGAAAACACTAGTCTCTCTGACAGGAAAAAGTCATGAGCTAGAGACCCTCCATTGGAACGAGGCAGGTTCCCAGTTTGGAGCCCCTATATTGCTCGCACAGGCTGGGGAGGGCCAAAGATGGAGAAAGCAAAGGGAAGCTGGGGCTGCCCTGAGGGGTGAGGGAGTGTTTCATGTAACTGGGAGGAAGGGATTTAGCGTGATGGTGATCACTGCATGATTAGAGGTGACAAGAACAATAGTGCACGGGTATGTCTACAGCGCTCGTTAGCTGCATGGTAGCCTCCAAGGAAAGAGGGATGTCTCCCCTTGAATACAATACTTTTAAAATAAAGTGGATGGGACTCTGTAAAATGGAGGGAAGAGCAAAGGAAACCAAACGTGGAGACTTTCAACCTTTTGGGTGAGACTGTGTTTTGCTAACAGCCACGGCAAAGCTTGACTAGCTCCAGAAAAGTGGGACTAATACAGCATTAAGCCATCCCTGCACGCACCCAGTCCTGGATAATCAGGGAACACGGACATCTCAGAGGCACAGGCCGGAGAGCTCAGGCTGCAGGCCACGCTGCTGCCCACTATCTAGTGTGCCAAGGCTGGTATGATGGTTTTATCACACTGACTGCCCGTACGGACCGCAGAAAGCACTCTGCTCAGACAGAGAGGGTGCAAACCAGCAAGGAGAGGGATGCAGCTATCTCAGGCAGCATCCTCGACAGCTCTGCTCCTCCCAGTCCTGTTCTCCCTGCTGCAAAAGGCAGGCAATGCCGTGCTGCATGGCAGACCCTGCCCTGGCAGAGCAGGCAGAACAGAAAGAGCCTGACACTGTTCAACAGTGTTCCCAATTTCAGTAACGCTGATGCCCCATACAAGAGCTGGAAGATCTTGCACACCACAGCAAATCCATGCTCCTACACTGATCCAGGTCTGGTGACTGGTTAACACTCACTCCTTTATGTGATCCTGAAAAATAAAGACAACTTTTTGTATAGCTTAGTCTTTTTCTCCTCTCTAAAGCTTTGGCTGTGACTGATGAGATAGCCTCGCTTTGTCAGAACTTACTTGAACTAATAAACAATGGAAATGACTTTATCTGTGCTAGTGCCAAATCCATCCCGCTCGCAGCCCAAGTTGTGCTTTTTTCCAGGAAACCCATGATCTACTACTTGACCCCCCCTACTTGCCATACTTCATGTTGGTTATTTACCATTTGCTACTTTTTATCTATTCTATGAACATTTTGCCCTAATTGCTCAGCTATTTGTTGATGATCCTGCTGCAGCTGTTTGTCAAATTCTTTTATCCATTAATCTGTGAGACCTTTCAGTCACTATTCATCTGATATAGAAGTTTTTAACCACTGATGCTGTCAGGGTCACATCTCCCCTTTGTGGCATGGTCTTAAAAGGAATATAATCATGGCTGGCTGTAGTCACTTGTGGACTCATATAGATGGGAACACTACATCCTAATTTTTGCCATTCACCCGTGCTAATTTACTGAAAGCTTCAATTTGGAAGCCAAATTCTTTGCATCCTGAGGTTTGTGGGTATTCTGCTGTGTGTAGCTGCTGCTTTACACCTAGCTGGGCAAAAAGCTTGTTCAGTAAAATGAAATCCTTCACCCTTGCTTGCCCATGCTGCTGGAATGCCCACCTGACAGCACAGCTGGGATTTCTGCCACTTGTAGACCTGCCCCGCTACCTCCTGCTCTTCTCTACATGGACCGGAGCGAATCTCGTGCAAGCCTCATCCTATGGGAACCTGAACCACTTGTAAAGCAGATTCCTGTGGATGTATTTTGACAGAGGCAATTAAACCTGCACAGGCCACTGCACATCAGGAGGCTGCAATACCTGACACTTGTGTTCAGTGCCCCGCACCACTAAGGTGTGGAGACGCTTGTGCCACGTGTCCTTTTCCCGGTCTAACTCCATGAATCACTACTGTGAGGGTCCATTTTGCCAACCTGGAGCTAGAGACATCCCACCCTGTGCTTTACTCCACACAGTGTATTTCAAGGCAGCATGACTGCTGCGTTGTGCCATTGGCCTTCCTCCCACGATGCAACCCAATTTTTCTGATTTCCAGACTAAAGATACTCATTCCTTTTGACAAGGAGTTGTGGTGTCAATAAGATTTGAGATGCACAGACAATCGCCTGTAACACGGTGTCTTTCTTTTGTGCCAAACTGGCACTTTCTTCCTGGCTAACAGAGGTGAACCACACGTGAAGAGGTTCCCTGGGTCTATCTGCCCACCGCTGCAGCCTGGGCTAGGGCTCCAGCTCGACCCAGCTGCCTGCTTTTCTGCACCCTGCTCCCACTGCCTAGTTTTCTCTAAAAGCTTAGCTGGAGGACGACTCACTTCAGTGAACATCAGAATAAAATCCTGCCTACAATTAAATGTGCCTCACAGTGCTCTTAGTGAGGCAGAGCGGTGGGGTTGGGTAGCTTTTGAATTAATTCCACACTCTGTTTATCAGAAGTCTGGCCTTCAATACCTAGTATTGCTCCTAAATATTTTACCTCTTGTTGCACTAATTGAACCTTTTGTTTGTTGACTTTCCATCCTTCCTCCTGGATTGCAGCCAAGCCTGCCTGTCTGCTGACACACTCGTTCTTCAGAATTTCCCCCAATTCAGGTGTGATCCTCATATGATGTTTACGTGCTTCCTGGACCTGCAGACTAATTTCTCCGACATCGGGGTGATCCGCACATGGCAGATCACAGGAGCTTGTGAAATCCTTGAGAACCTGAAATGTAAAAGCAAACTTTTACCAACGTTTCTCTGCTAAGGGGCTAAAGAAAAATGCATTTGCCAGATCTATGACTGAAAACCACTTAGCTTTTGTACTATTGCAGCCGTAGTTTCTGGCATTTTAACAAGAAGAGGTGATGTTTGCGGAGCTACAGCTGAAATCCATAGCCAGATGCATCTTTCTATCTCCCTTTAATACCAGCCCCACAGGGGAATTACACACACTGGGTCATTGCACTGGCACCCCTTGATCCACCAGGCTATTAATAGTGGACGACAATCCTTCCTGGGCTTCGCTTGGGTACTTACAACGTTTCTGCAGTCTTGGATCGAGCCCTGCTATTAAAGCAAAGGCATTAATCTTTCCATAGTCCAACTTATCTCAAGCTTATACTTGCAGAAAGTAACTCACCCTCATCCAGAGGGGTTCTGACCATTTCAGGAGCCTTTATAGGAAGGAGCACATAATTTTGTAGGCAAGATAATTACGAGTCCATTTCTGTATTATCCTTCCACAGTTAGTCAGGTCTAAAGTAACCTATTTTGTTTAAGGAATAGGCTGCTGAAAAGCCCATTTTTTATCCTTGCACATGATGCTGAATACAAGAAAACTCAACTGCACTCTCCAGTAAGCAGTTTGCACTGGGAGAGGGTGTAGGAGCAGAGCTGCTACACTCCCCGCACCATAGAAGACCACATTCTTGCAAAATAGTAATTGCAATAGTCACAGAGGTACCAGAATCTAATAAAAGTTTGAGCTCCTAGTATCTTGTTTTTCATTGCTATTGTAGAGTTCTGCCAATTTATGCATTAAGGCACTAATGGGTTTTATATTCCACCTATCCATATCTTCTCCCAGGCTCTCTTGTTCCTTCCAAGCCCTGTTTCATGTCTACTTCAAATGCCATTTCGAAGACTTATCCAGTCCAGACAGAACACCCTGTGCCTTCCTGCGGGCAGAGTGCCACATACTGCAGGACTGTGAAGTCCCTCTCATCCTTCAGAGCTTTGGGTTTGTTTGTCCTCAGGACCCTGATTAGTGAAAGTGATTATTACTGGTACCAATTGCTTTGACTAGATTTGTTTCTAGTTCCTTTTCTTCCCAGAGAATCCTTCCAGCCCTCCTGCCGTGTCCCTTCCACAGAGATCCCAGGTCCCACAGCCATGTCTAACATCTAACGCCGCAATTCTGAATCCCAGCTCGTTATCAACACAACCTCACTCTCCCCCAGCAATAAAGCAGCAGCTACCCCAGGAGTCATTGTCTAGCAATCATAGAATAGTTAGAGTTGGAAGGGACCTTAAAGATCATCTAATTCCAACCCCCTGCTCTGGGCAGGGACACCTCCCACCAGACCAGGTTGCTCCAAGCCCCATCCAGCCTGGCCTTGAACCCCTCCAGGGATGGGGCAGCCACAGCTTCTCTGGGCAACCTGGGCCAGGCTCTCACCACCCTCACAGCAAAGAATTTCTTCCTAATACATGACTCCAGCAACATTATTGACAGCAATGCATGACTCCAGTCCCTCATCAAATTTTTCTTTATTCTTCCAGCTCAGATGCCAAACCAGTTGAAAATCTCGATACTCATCACAACTGCAGCCTGTTCTCTCTGCCCACTGCAGGCTCGTGGAGCTCAGCGTTGAGCAGAGTCCAGGCAGTGGGCACTCAGCCAGCTTTAGCTCCACGATTTTCATCGGAATTGGTCTAACTGGGCTGTTCGCCTAAAGCCGCAATCCACTCCACACAAATATCCCTATTTAAAGTCCCGATTCCACAGTGAAAGCTCAGCCTTGAGTGGTAACCAACTCCATTTAACAGTGAGTCTTTCAGTGGTCTCTCTCTCATGCTGGTCCCTGTCTCCCTGAATTAACAGTATTCTTCCCCATGATGGGATCCTCCTTGCCTGTATGCCTGTAGCTCATTATGCAAAGGAGCATAAGCTTCATTCTAAGTGTCTCCATCCCAGTCACCAGGGTCACTACTTCTCCAATTTGTACTGCAGTCAATACAGCCAGTTTAGCTGACAACTTCTGTTTATTTTTCTCACTGACTCACTTACCGGAGTCTCGGAATTCAAGTGTTGTCCTTCGCCCTGTGCGGCAATGATTTGATTTCTATTCCTGCTCCGCTCGGGCTCTCGCAGCCTCTCTCTCATGGACTTGACTGCTGGGTTACCACCAATCTGCCACAAGCAACACGCAGTCTGATGATGCATTCCGACACCCCCTCCCCTGCCAGTACACAGCAGAATAAAAATGGCTTGGCTAACATCTCTTTTACTAAACAAAATTGGAAATATTGATAACTGCCCTCATACCAGACAACTCTGGGGCATTTCCATAACTGCTGGGTTACCACCAATCTGCCACAAGCAACACGCAGTCTGATGATGCATTCCGACACCCCCTCCCCTGCCAGCACACAGCAGAATAAAAATGGCTTGGCTAACATCTCTTTTACTAAACAAAATTGGAGATACTGACAAGCCCTCAATACCAGACAATTTTGGGGCATTTCCATGTACATTAACATGCCCAAAGGCCAACACCAATGGAAGACCAAGCCTGACAGTGGTGAGTCCTGGATGGTAGGTGGCATCTTCTGGCTACTGGGGAGGACTGTGGTGCCCGGGCACTATTCCATCCTCAGGATTTTCCTTACGTAGTCTAGTTTCAAAGGAAAACACTCCTGATGTGCCGGTCCAAACCCCTATCTTCTAGGGTCAGCTTTGCAAATACAGCAGTGGGTTTGTGACTGTATTACCACAGAATTGCCCAGGTTGGAAGGGACCTTTCAGATCACTGAATTCAACCATCAACCTAACTTTGAGAAAAACCACCACTAAACCATGTCCCTCAGCACCACATCTGCCCGCCTTTTAGATACCTCCAGGGATTGTGACTCAGCCACTTCCCTGGGCAGCCCATTCCAAGGCTTAAGAACCCTTTCAGTGTAGAAATTTTTCCTAATATCCAATCTAAACCTCTCCTGACAACCTGAAGCCACTTCCTTTTGTCCTACTGCCTGTAGAGAAGACATCCCCCTGGCTACACCCTCCTTTCAGGGAGTTGCAAAGAGTGAGAAAGTCCCCCTTCAGCCTCCTTTTCTCCAGGCTTTTCTCCCCCAGCTCCCTCAGCCGCTCCTCACTGCAGCACTTCAAATGTCTTTGTCGTGGTGAGGAACCCAAAACTGGACATAGCACTCAAGGTGGGGCCTCACCAGTGCTGGGTACAGGGGGATGATCATTGCCTTAGCCCTGTGCACCACACTGTTCCTGATTATGTACAACTAAATGATCATTCGGTGAAAGAGCCCTAAGTTTCCAAGTCTTCCAGCCCACTCGCTTCAGATCTACCAAGTTACTTTTGGCTGCCAAGAGACCCATTGTGTGACTAAGGCATTCACAACAAAATAAAGCCATAGCCGACGTAATTCTCTGCATCATCATGACCCTTCCCACAAATGATCTCCTTGCCTGGCCTCTGCAACCCTTCCTTGCCCATTCAAGCTCCTTCAAAAACACGTTGCAGAACATGGGAAGCACGCAGAAAATAGCTCTTCCTGCCCTTCGATGGCAAACCCCAGGACCATGTTCCTTTCCCTCATCTGTCAAACTGGGTCTGGTGGCCGAGTGACTGTGTGGAGAAGCCATTGCCTGCGAGGACTCGCCTGTCCCATGGTGGTCCCCTTGCAGTTTGGGTGCTCCTGGTGGGACTGGTTCCTCTGCAAGCCTGCACGTGAATGTTGTCGTCTGCCACGCTACACTGTGGCAGCAATGCTGCTCGTACAGTGAAAGACCCTGTGATTTGTGGTGCTATAAAAGCTGAAAAACTCCATCATTGCCTTTTATATATAATTGAAAACACAATAATTGACTGCAGTGTCAATGAAAGAAGGCAGGCAGCACCCTTGGAAATACACACACACATTTGTGCGCACACAGGCACACAGCCTCCTACTGCCAGCCAGGCACTGCTGCGTGACTTGCCTTAATAGAAGACTTAAAATAAATCAGAATTATTTCCAGATTAGAGGGGAAAAAAAAATATCTTGTGAAGATGTTTCAGTCTAAGCACAAAGAACACAAAGTGCAGTCTCTTTGCCAGTCAGCACAGCATTCTCTTTCCTCTGGTCCTTTGCTCTCTGCCCTCCTGCTCCCACAACCTGGCTTACCCTTTTTTTTTTTCCTTTCTGAGGCAGGTGAACATACGACATTGTAAAGCTGCTGCATCCACACCGCCGTATCTGTGAACACCTTACGTGTCTCCTAGACTTTCCCTTTTCATTTTCTTGACAGAGGTCTCAGCCAGGCTCCCCAGACCAACGTGGCTCCTTTCTGAACTCAGTTTCAGCAGCTTAAAATACCCATCTGCATCCAAGCCCATGAACTCTGTTCCTCCTGGTATCACTTGACCGGGCTCTAACCTGGCAGAGCTCACAGTGTGGGAGCTGGAACACACAGAAACACTGTCCGTGTCTTTGCCAGCTCAAGGGTCTCAAATGCATCACCGCATCTGATGGAGCTGGTGCTCCCACCTCTGTTTACTGCACACCGCTGGCGTTTCGGAGCGGTAGGAAAAGGTTTCCTCTTCTCCAAAGGTGGGGGCAATACACTCATTTGAGTGTCGAAGCACGTGGGGATGTCGCATGATTTCCTTGATGCTTTCACTGGCAGGCACACGCTCCACGGTAGCACCTAGCACAGCGTGTGAGTAACAGGGCACAGGAGGAGATGGAAGGATGAAGGAAGAGGGACAAAGGCTGAAAGAGAAGCAAAAAACCCCTCCCAAAACCCTACCGACACCCCCCACTTCAGCTATTTACATTGGGATAATTTTTCATTTTTGACTGCTCAAGTGTGCCACTTTGTTTACCTCAGGTGCTTTTAGGGGCAAACTACAGAAACAGGCCAGTTTACTTCACTCTCATTTTCAGACAGTTTCACTTTCAGCGTCTTCTGCACAAACAACATGCTACAATTTGGGGGTTGCAAAGGCTGCAGGGAAATATTGATTTCCTCACAATAGCACTAAAACAGTTCGACCCAACATTTTCTGAAGGCTTTTACAAAACATACATTTTGAGGGACAAGTTTGACTTGACAGACTTCTTTTAAAGAGAGCTGCCTTTCTTGCAGCCACAGTAGAGCTGTTATTTACTACTTTTTATTACAGAAAAAGAATTGTCGATGCTAGAAATTTCTTTTACTCAGGTAAATAGCTCTACAGTTTCAGATTATGGGAAACGCTGCACTGTAACGCAAGAAAAATTCTAATTATTCAGCTAATTAAAAAAGTCTTAATTATAATATAGAATAATTAATTTCTTTTGATACTTACAACTCAGACACTCCCTTGTATACCTCAGGGGTGCAGAAGTCTTAGCAAACGTTAACAGTGGGAATTGCTTCTTAGAAAAGCCAGCTTTCTCTAAGGCTTTTCTTTGCCTGGCAGTAGTTCTGTACACAAGAATAGGGACTGATGGCCAATGGTATCGCTGGAGATCCCCGAGCCATCAGCTCTCAAATGCAGGAGGTCACATGCCACCTCTACTATCAAAAGCATTCCAAAAAAAGACACCAAAGTACCACGAACTGCGATACTACTACTGCACTAGGCGAACTGCAGCTCATCTCATCTTGCCATCACAGCCCCAGTCACAGCCCCCCGTGGGCTACCACTGGACTAGGAACTCCAGAGCCAGTCTTTCTTTAAACCCCTCAGTCCCACACTTCCAAGTCTACTCCTGCCTTGTGAAACTGCTCCGTGTCATCCAGCCAAGTGGCTCTCTGGGAGCATCGCTGCTCCTCTGCCGAGCACTGCTGGCTTTAATGTGCCAGAGCTGCACTCACGGGGACACTGTGGACCACAGCTCACCCCCACAGAGATCAGTAGAGGAGATGGACACACAGGGTCAGGAGATGCCAACATGGGAAGGAGGCTTGTGCTTCCACCCAGAGCTGCTGCAGTGACCTTTTTCCTCATTTTATGCTATTTGCCTCAACTACAGAGATTGAACCATCTTAATTCAAGGAAACAGATCTTACCTCCTGTCCCCCCGTCTCATGTAGCCCAGGGAGCTGGGTTGTGACTGCTCTCACCAGCTGCTCCTCTTAGCCAGGAAATCTGTTCAGCTATGAAGGACATGGGATCTATTTTCACCCTGGTCTCTCACATCCAAAAGCATAAGGAGCGTCAATTCTGGGGGGAAAAACTAACAGACATTGTTAAGACAGCTGGGAAATATTAAGTATACTCAGATGTTACAAACTGTGAGAGTCGGGTGGGAGAAGGCAGTGCAGGACCTCTGGGGCTGCCAAGAAAGGAGTTATTTCCTGGGACATTTGCATTTTTCTGAAGTTAGCTCACAGAAAGGACTTGATTTGGTGAAGGCCTCCGAACAATTGCTCTGTGAGATCAATACCCATTACCGTGTTAACTCCAGCCTTCAATACAACCTTGCTCCCATGTGTTCTCCCTTCCCAGATCCAAAAAGCAGACACTGAGAAACGTGGCATGTGGAAGGAGAGCCATCTGAAGCCAGCAGATACTGAAGGTTCATGCTATGCTGACACTTTTCTTCCAAAAAGCTTGTTAAAAGCATAGATTTCTGAAAGCTTTTGAGGCTCTCAGGTACAGTACCTTCACCTTAGACTTTGTGACTCCTTAGTAGCTCCTCTATCTTTCTATGTTTCTCCCAGCACATCATGCAACAGGATCCTTCCTCACCTCTTCATCATCTTGGAGGCTTCTGGAGGTCACGGCAGGACAATAAGGCAATACATAGCCGTGCATACTGATGGGCACCCAGTGGAACTGTTAGCTAATACTACTCATAAAGAACAATACGTTTGCCCCATTTCTGCTCCTGCTGGAACACTAATTCCCTGTGAAAGCAATTGTGGCATCTTATTTCTTGCTCAAGGCTCTAAATCTCCTCTCCACCCATTCATGTGTCATAGATAAGAGCTGCATTTACATCCCGTCAGTCACACCCTGCTGCACAAGGAGGTGAAGCCACTTTACGCAGGTTAGTTAGTAATGCAAGACCCTTTCCCAGAACAGTAAACTTCTTTCTGACATCTTTGATGGCAAAATAGAAAGAGGAAAATTCAATTACATTTCAAACCCTAATAAAATTCACTTATCTTTCCCCTTTTCTATTTTTAAAATCTACCAGCATTTGCTACTTTTACTGGATCTTCTCCCTCTTAAAATTCAGTAAACCTTGTGTGCATCCTTACTCATCTCCTTCTCTGTGAAGAATTAGAAAGAATTAATAAGATGGAATATTTGAATAGAATCCTTTTTATTTCATGGCCTGATTTTACTTCCATAAACTCTGCATTTATAGCAACCTCATAAATTACCAACATATATGGAAAATAAATACTCCTTGTCTCCCCTACTAAGCCTGCAGACTTAGCAAACACATCTCTCAAAATCACAGGAATAGGAAAGGATATTTTCTTTTCGATTCATTCAACTGGAAATACAATTTTGAGAAAAGCAAAGCAGTGTTTCCCTTTCACTGTTTCCATTTCATTTGGGCTGATAAATGCCTCTGGGACATAGCATTTCTGGTTTCACCTCTTCTCAGCCGTCTGTCTGTCTCTGTCTCTCCTTCTCTTCCTCTCTTTCTCCCCCTCTCTCTCCTCCCCCCTTTTTCAATTGGCCTAAAAATAAGTGGCACCCGGCAGCGGCAGCGCGTTGGCTGTCACAGGGATTGTTGGTAGATGACCTTCTGCCTGTCGCAGAAGAGGACTGGTTTCCTTCATACAGGCGTTGAGCAAGCTGAGGAGTGGTTTGACTATCTCCACTGATGACATTAACCGAAGGATGTTCAGAAGATGTCAAAGTCCTGCAGTTAGGTAGGCAGCCAGATGTGAATGATGGGACTTTATTACAAACAGTCCCATCCAATAAAAGCATGTTAAGACTTTGAAAGCAAAGAAAGCCACTGTGAATTCATGTCCTCCTTTGTGCTTCGGCTGGCAGCAAGGCACTGAATTAGTGTGAAAATTGAGCAAAAATTAATCTTTGCCTCATAATCCATTATTTAAAAGGGAGCACTCACTCACTATAATTTTGAAGTCACTGCTACAGCAAAGTCATTCTGAAATCTGTAAGTTTGCCATAGGGGAAAAATAGCAACATAAGACTAGGTCTTGAGATTTGCCAGAGTGCCAGACTCTTAATCTCCTTACTGCATTTACCATTTGCAATTTTGCATTGTAGTTAGAGGCTCCCCAAGGTCACCCCAAACATCTCGGAGCTCTTAACCATCTGCCTCTGATTCCTAAAAATGAACATGGAGATGGAGAAAGACTGACTGACTCACTCACCAGGGTCACTCTCATTTACCAGAAAAAAGCACCTGTGCCACCTGCACCAGGAGCACAGCCCTGGGCAGCCACAGGGACAAATTGAAAGCCTTTAGTCCTCGCAACTAAGCCCATGGACACCTCTGTGTGGTGGCCACCACCGAAGTGTCCAGCTGCAGAGTTCCTGCTGACACCTGTAAGGAAATGACAGGCAGGCTGGGATCGTGCACACCAGCTTCACCAGCACTCACCTCTGCTAGCCCCAAGTCCTGTTGTAGGTAAAGATGTTGGATCAGAACCCCTTCACCACCTTGAGGGTGGTGAGAGCCTGGCCCAGGTTGCCCAGAGAAGCTGTGGCTGCCCCATCCCTGGAGGGGTTCAAGGCCAGGTTGGATGGGGCTTGGAGCAACCTGGTCTGGTGGGAGGTGTCCCTGCCCAGGGCAGGGGGTGGAACTGGATGATCTTTAAGGTCCCTTCCAACCCAAACCATTCTATGATTCATGCCTGCTGTAGCTTGAGTGGTCATCATATAGGAGAGCCTCAGGCACAGAGTTTGGTTAGTCAGGGTTTCTCTCCAGCACAGCTGTCACTTAAACACCAGTTTCTTGGTCTATACCATGTTTAATGCGAGCAGAGTTGTGTAAGAGACATACTACACAGCTGTGTTTCATTTGTCATACGATTGCCTGCTGTCCTCCAGCTTTCGATGCGAGAGCAGAAACAAGGTTGAGAGGACAAATCAAACAGAGAAACAGTCTCGTGGCTCCAGGAACCAATCCCAGATCTTTAGGAAGGCTCGAACCAGGTCACTGAATCTCTCTGCATCTACTTTCCCTTCCTGAAACATGGCAGTAAAACACATTTCTTGCTCACGAATGTAGATTGTGATGTTGTTTGGTCTCCTGGTAGCTGTCTTGCAACCTGGGATGCCAGTCTCTGTTGGGGTCCCTAAGATTTAACCTAATAAAACAACGAAATACATATGTTACTGAGCACGACACACGCACACACAGATCTAGCTCCTGCTATGATACAAGAAAGGAGTAGCAGGGAAATTCGTATTTTGTTTCTGCTTTTAGGAAAAAGAAAAGGAAACAAACAAACAATAATGGTAGACTATAAAACAGCAATAAAAAGAATGGAGATTAAACTGCAGCATGCAGGCACTTTAAAAGAAATAAATAGCAAAAATAGTCTAAATTTGTTTCCACTGGGTCTGAAAAACAAATCCAGGACAAAAAAGAAAGCAAAAAAAAAAAAAGCGACAGGCTGCCTAAAAAAAGATATTATGGAAGGAAAAGACTGATGAATACTTGGACAATGTGTTAACTTTTAAACAGCTTGAATATTCAAATTGGAATAAAAATATTCCTTCAATTAAAAATTATTAAAATTAGCTCAAAGTATTTTTTGGTGTGTTCACTGCAAGAATTTAATAGGATCTAGTACTCAGCAAAGCTTTGAAGCAAAAATAACGTCTCAGGAGCTCATTACACATTAAATCCTATCAAAAAGCAGGATCCCACTATGAAATTAACACAATTTGCAAATCATTATTGCAGGCTACTCCTTCCCCTGCTCGTTTGGTCATTTTTAACTTGAATCTGCGATGCTGTCAAAACCACCACCACCAAAAAAAACCACTGACAATAAAATGGGCATCGTATCTTTGAGCTGCAAACAGCACGGTACGACAGTCACACAGAACAATATTCACAGGAGAAGCTGTCAGGGAAGACGAGAAGTAGAAAGTGAAGTGAAGTGAACCAAGGGATGCGGATCAAAATCTTGTTTGGGAACTTTTTATACGGTAGGAAATTCCGAACCTCATGCCTTCCTGGGCTTCTGTAACTGTAGAGGTGTAGCTTTCAGTTTTCAGCCTGAGTCTTAACATGGCTGAATTAATTGGTTATTTTACAGGACATGTTCCCTCACAAGTATTCATGAAATATGAATCACTGGACAAAGTCTCCTTTTAATGAAATGCTGGTTCTTGTTTCCTCTTGTCTGAATCGGAGGAAGAGGAAAAAAAGGACAATCGATAGAGTCTGAAACAGCTATAGCTCATTAAAATTCTAGGCTGTCAATACGGTGTATGTCTATCACTTCGGAGGCTACTGAAGTGTTGGTGGTAATGGCACTTTACCACCGTATTTGTTAAAGTACTCGTGGTGTCTGCTAAAATTTAGCAGGTGTTGGCTGCCTTCAGTGTTTCTGGGGGCCAAGAGGAGGTGACAATTAAGGCAGAGTCATCAGTCTCCTTCGCTGTCCTCGGCTAATGTGGAAACCAATGTAGTTGAGGTAGGGGATTCGTCTCCTCAGAGCCCAGCTGTTATTTTTAATGCAGTATGTGGAATATTAAACTGTTTATCTTGTTATTGAAGCCATAAGAAGGCTCTTTCATGTCATCATTTCTATTTTATTTTGTTTAGAGTCCTTCATTAACTTTTCATATGAAAGATCTGTAATTTACATCTTCAAAGAACTTTCAAAATGTAAGTTTTAGGGACGACAAGTGCTGGATGTGTGCAGTTCTATTCTGATGGCAAAGTCAAATCGCAAAAATACCATCATGAATGTTTCTTCCTTCTCTTTTTTATTTATGAGTAAAACACAGGGGATTTCTCTGGGAAAAAAAAAAGAATCATTCTGACTCGATACTAATCAGCATGAACAGAAGGCTAAAACACTGCTGTCTCTGAAAGGCTAAAGAAGGCTTTATGATCTATGGTCCAGGGCAAAAAGCCCTAAATTAATTAGAAGTAGTTTAAGACCAGGAATGTTCTGCGTGTAAGTATTGGTTTTGCTTTGCAACTCTAATTCTAAGCAGCCAAACCCCAAACCCAGAACCCTCCAACCTGCAAGGGGTTTCATTCCTCCCTGGTAGGTCAGAGAACGTGGCCTGATTTTCAGACACCTGGGAGCAGAGAGAAACCCTGGCCAGTGCTGTTAAGCTTTATTTCTCTCTTACAGTGCTCTGTCCTGATAAGAAATGCAGCTTGGAAGACCATTTCACTGGGACATTTCATCAGCCACCGCAGCAGGGTTCAGAAGCTGCACACCGAATCCTTGCCCCACAGAAGTCAGCACCAACACCCTGCCTGTCCAAACAGGTTTCTATTACTGCATCGAAGGGTGATAACCCCTCTCAGGTCAAGCCCCTTATTATACATCAGTCGATCAATCCCCAAGATTGCTAAAGCATTCATTTTGGCATTGTGATGGCAAAGCAATTAAAAGCTCATCCCTAAACAAATTAGATTCTGTATGTTTGGTTTTACAAACGCCCAGAAAGGGGTCAGATCTTTTATCATTGTTGTCAAGGGGGAGGCAGCGAATTCATCAAGTCACAAAGAACTAATTTACGCCATTTGGTGATAAAAATTGGAGCTATAAACAGTGATCCAAGTAGAAGGGTTTCTTTGGGTACAGAAATGCCCCGGACTCTGCAGCAGGCTGACAGATCGGGAGCTGGTACTAGCTGGGGAATCAAAAGAATTAGGGACACGCTGGAGAAAAGGGACCTCTAGCAATGACTGGAAAAACCCTGGAATCTGGAGTTGTCTGGCCACGTTGTATATGTAATATGTCATCTCAAGGTGATGTTTCCTTATCATGCCCTAGAGCTACATCCCCAGGGCTGCAGCTCTGGGCACCGCGTCTCTGCAGGCAGATGTGCCCCATGGTGCTCGCCTGGCACCTCCCTTGGGTGGCCACGCTCTCACAGCACCCAGTTCCCTTATTTTTGATCCCATCCTGCCATCCCCCTCGCCCCCTGGGTGCTGAGACAAAAGCAGTATCACACTGGGATGGGGTGGTACCGATGGGGAAGGCAGGGTTGGGGATAGAAAAGTCTATTAGACAGAAAAAGTACCCAACCCTGGGTGATGTGGGTCTGGGTTAAACCTCAATTCTCCCAGCCAGTCCACCCAGGCTTAGGAGTGCAAACTGCTGGGAGTAGGGACTATCATTCATTGTGCCCTTACTCATCAAGGCACATGCCTAATGCCTTATCTTTAATGAAAGTCTCCGCATGTTCCTGTACTATAAATAATAATTTAAATATTGTATGTCTGAGCTCCAGTGGCTGAGGTTGAAGTGATCATTTTGGAAAGATGGAACAGCTCTCATCTAAAAATACGTATCTGAAAAACTATTCTGGAAGAAGCGAGACTTATAAATTGATAAATGGGTTGAAGCTGGGATGGAGACTGTGATGAGAGGAAAAATTCAGCTCTCAGAAGGAAGGAACTAAAAAAAAGCAAGAACCGTTCCAAGACTTTTATTGTTTAAAATTAAGGATTTGAGGCGTAGCGATATAATAACTGGGAAACTGGCATTCTGAAAATGCTGACCTAGATGAGGAGTTTTTGAATCCAAAAAAAACCCCAACCATCATTAAGGAGGCTTTCCACTTAACGAAAATAAGCAGGAAAAATGGAAATGTTTTTTATGGAAATGTAACTTTGTAGGAGATTAGAGAAGCATGACAGAAGCCCAAAATGAGGATTCAGAGGAAGCATATCTCAGCCAACTAAGGAGCTTTGATCCTAATTGATAGGAAGCACAGATACAATTACTCTCTTTCCAGTTCCCCCAGTCCATCCCTCCACTGCCTCACGCCGGGTTTACGCTGCCACACACAGCTGTGTCGCTGGTGCCAGCCCACTGCAACAAGGGTTTCATGAATGGCATTGGGGTTGTACAAAATTATATACTTTTCACAAACAAACAGTATTTTTAAACCTTAAAGCTACTCTTTTTAAATGGAAAAATGTAATATTTCACATTTCTCTGAGACTAAATAGCACTGAGTAAGAATATTCCCCCCTACATATTTCCTTTAATAATCCAGTTAAATTCTAGCACATTTTTTTTTCACATTCCATGTAAAGAGCAGAAAACATTTCTCATTTCCATTTGAATTTTATCACTTCACTAATACAAAAGACATGTACTTCTAAGCATGACCTACCAAAGGTCTTCGAATTTTATAGCGCACGGACCAAATTAATTGCTTTATTAACGATTATGATAAAACCAGAGTTTTACTTCCTACTTACGAAAACCTATTTCTCTGAGAGCCTTTAAACATAAACACAGGAAGGCTCTGAGGTGAATGCAGCCAGGGATACTGGCACTCGGGGCAGTGAGACCAGGGGGAGGGAGGATGCAGAGGTTCAAAGGCAAAGAAGACAAGAACACACCATGGGCCACAGCAGAACATGGAGCACAACCCACTTCTGTGATCATAATGAATGGACAACTTTTGTTTTCAGGAGCCAAACAACCTCCCCATGGTCTTACCTGAAACCTGTTACATCGACAGAGGAAATATTCATAGGGTGCTGAGTTCTTTGATGGAGTTTCATTTGAAGCACACAGAAATCAGGGAGAAGCTACAGGACTGCAGCAGGTTTTTGCTTTAGCCCTAAAAACTTACAGCACCCACAGAAATGTCGATGAAACGTGGAACGTCACTGGGGTGGTGAGCAAACACTGCAGGGGATCATTTCATTGACCGAGAAATCCCACGCTGGCAAATGGAGAGCAAGAGTGAGCAGATGATGGAGAGCTTGAACAGCTTAAGCTGAACTAAGGAGATAGAAAATTAATTGCTGCGTTGGCATTAAGGTAGAGAGGGCTGGGAGCTCGCGGGAAGGGTTAAAAGCCTGCATTTACCCTGGACTGCAGTTCAAGGTGGGAGACTTTTACGCTGACAGAAAGCAGGCTGGAGAGGGAACAGAAAGCTGATTGATAGGAGAGAATCAAGCTAGTGAAAGTGAATAATAGAGGAGCAGACAGTAATTGTTGAAGGAGATTTGATAAACTGTTTCAGAGCAAGACAAGGAGCAGAGAGTCAAATATTGTGCTGCCACAAAAGCCAAAAGTCAGAAAAAAAGAGTAAAAGCACCTCACCCCCCTCAGAAAACACCTTCCAGGGGCCACATGATGGCAGAATCACTAGGGCTGATTTAAAGTGTGTTAAATGTTATTTAAAAAAAAAATAAATCCAAACTATTCTGCTCAATTTAATTGGTGAATCAGCAAGATCTATCATATAATATTTGAGACCGGGGGGGATTATAAAATGAAGCACAAGGGAAAGAGCAGGTTCCCCATAGGAGCCCTTTGTAAGAAGAAGGGCTGAGAAAGAAAATATTGGGAGGGTTTGAGCAAGAGGTTTTCAGCATGCTCTAAAAACAGTCAGCCTTGAGGAGATCACAAAACAGTGAAGAAAGGGGAGACAAGAAACAATAGCTAAACGGGCCCAGACTGGACAAAAATATCCCTGTTAGCTGGATGCCACAGCAGGAGGAACACCAAGAAGGAGGGGCTGGTTTGCAGGATGCCCTGACTTTCAGGGACCATCCCTGGTTGGCCTCCCAAATCATACCGAACTCCCTGTGTCCACAGATTAGACAAGATCTTAGAGCTGGAACGAGCTCAAATGTAAAACACTGCCGTTGGCCCCTTCCCAGAGGAAGCTGCATCTCTTTAGGGCTGGCTTTAAAGCTGAGCAGGGCTCTCCTGCCTTCTCCCCATCCCAAATGCTCCCCGCTGGGAAGGCCCGGCCACACACAGCCCACGCCTCCACAAAGGTAGAGACACACCAGCGAGGAAGACAGGATTAAGAAAGAGTTGTTTTCTCCTTTATAGTGCAGATCGCCTCTAAAAGGAGAAAATCAGCTGCAAAGAAGAATCTCAGGAATGTAATGAAGCAGCACACCGGGAGAGCGCACGCAGGAGCCTCGCACCTCCCAGCATGTGTGAAACACAAGCAAGTGTAAAAGCAATCGCAGATTAAAGTTTGTCTCTTCTCAGTCTGAGTGGCCTAAGGGAGACAATAGCAGGATTAAAAAGAATAATAATAACAATAAGCCTATGGGAGTAATTTTTAATAAAAATACTATCCTGGCCTGTACCTGCCTGTGCGGAGGCTCCCAGGAGGGCAGCAGCTCTGCTGTGTAATCAAAAGGAGCTGTGGTAGGGACACAGGAGAGGACAACATCAGGGCTCTAAGAGCCTGGGACGTGTGGGAAGGGGACGGAATGGTCTCAGCCACAAATGCACTGTGTGGGAGTGAAGGCACAGACTGTGATTTCAATGGGGAAACACTTCAAGTGCATGGGGGGGGCTGATAAAAGCCCTGACAGCGTACAGACGCTAATGAAGGCATGAACTGCGTGGCAGGGCTTTTTTAAGCACTGCTTAATGAACCCTGCTTCTAGATACATCAAGTAAAATATGTAAAATATTCACTCCAGGGGTGAATCTCTGAGAGATGAGGCACAGATGCCACTGGGAAAACACGGCTGCACCTGAGACTGCACAAAGGGGCCACCAGGGACCCTGCAGTTGTCTTGCTGGGCTGTGGCAGATCTACACGACACAACAGGAGCACCGAGTCCAAACAGAATCACAGAATGAAATAGGGTTGGAAGGGACCTCTGGAGACCATCTAGTCCAACCCCCCCTGCCAAAGCAGGGCCACCCAGAGCAGGTTGCACAGGAACGTGTCCAGGCGGGTATTGAATGTCTCCAGTGAAGGAGACTCCACCACCTCCCTGGGCAGACTGTTCCCCGGCTCTGCCACACTCAAAGTGAAGAAGTTCCTCTTCGTGTTTAGGTGGAACTTCTTATATTCAAGTTTCTGTCCATTCCCTCTTGTCCTGTCCCTGGGCACCAGCAGAAAAAGGCTGGCCTCATCCTCCTGACACCCACCCTTTAAGTATTTGTATGTGTTGATCAGATCTCTCCTCAGTCTTCTCCAGACTAAGAAGCCCCAAGTCCCTCAGCCTTTCCTCATAAGAGGAAATATATAATATATACATCTATACTAGGGGTATCGGTGCCACAGTGGGGGAATCCTATCACCTCAGTGTCTCATTTTGCCAGTCTAATAATGGATCTAATCATATTTACCCACCTTACAATAGCATAGTGAAACTTAATGGGGTGCTTTGAATTCTTGGACAATACGCCCTACAGAATTACAAAATTATAACAGACTCCTTCTCAAAGATCCTACCGTGTTTTATCTTACTGCAACTGCCATGGTAACTCACTGCCCAGAAACGCTTTGATAAAAATCTCAGTTGTCTGTTGCACATCTGCTTCCAAATCAGCGGTAGCCCTGAGTGTCTGTTACTGTGATCAGACACAGCGTTTATGTGATGCTTTTTGATGAATGCCCTAATAGAGCTCCTACCAAATCCCTGTCTATGGGCATTTCAGAGCAGCAAATAAATTTACATCCCCAAATCCCAACTGATGAATTAGTGTGAGTCCGGAGCTGACAGGCAAAGGAAACTTAAGTGACATAAATGAGCAACTGCAAAAACACCCCAAAATTAAGTATCGTATTTAGGGATTGTTATTTCCTATTCCTGTGCAGGAAAAATTAGCCAAGCAGTTGTTGCAACAGAACAATATCATAAGTATGCGTTCCTCTTTCCAGCTACTGAATATGTCACAGCAAATACAGTCCTACCTTTGAAACTTTGCTTTTGATACTCACTTTTTCAGACATTCAACCGGTACGTGCCAACACCTCCATGGACTTAACCTTCCTTAAAGCAAAATAATGACAAAATGGTAGAAACAGGAAAAACCCAACTCTTTGTGTACAACTCCTGCAATTCTGCAAATGCCATCAATCAGTTTATTCTTTATTCCTCACAGGAAGATGGCAAAAGTAAAAATGAAACTTATTTCAACTTTTTTCTGGAACAAGAAGGATAACCTCCAAGACCGTAATCTGTTTTTTGGAGGAATAGGCTCTCCTATAGTGTTAACCCCATCAAGAGGGGATGAAAATAGAGAAGATTGAAGCACTTGCCTAAAATTCAGCAGAAAAAGGGAAGGAGCTTAGTCAGCACAAAGCTGATCCCAGCTCCAGATATAGTGGCCACCACTCGTTGCCTTGAGGACTGAGTAGCCTCCCTCAGATGAGCAGTGAACACAGAGGTTAGGGCAGGCAGGGACAGCAGCCACCTCAGCAATGACAACCTGCTCCAACCCTCCATTCGAGTACCCCGTGTGCCAGTTGGGGCAGTGGTGGTGATGGAGGGGGACACTTTGCTCGGAGTTACATCAACAGATGGGGAAGAGAGGGCTCTTCACCGGCCACACAACAGGCTCTTCACAGAAATTGTGCTTTCTTCCCACATCAAAGCTGCTACTGCTCGCCACTGAAACACACTTCGAGATAAACTAGCAAAAAGCTCTATTTAAGATAAAGCCAGTAAAGTTTGTTTCAAGTACTCACAGAGATCTGGAGAAATCTAAAAAGCCACCTTCCCCAATCTCCAGTGCAGCCAGGCGGGTTAATGTGAAGAGACCTCTGCAAGACGGCACGTACGGCACCGCCGCTCGGCGCCCTGGTGGCAGCAGGGCTTTGTGGTGGGCCTCACAGTCACCCTGCTCTCCATCCCAGGCAAGAGGACTGCTCCTGGAAATCCTGCTTAGCATGAGCAAAGGGATGTGGCATCTGGGCCTTGGCCTTCGGCAGAGAGGCTGGCACACAGGATTAAAAACCCTGGCTGGCTGAGCTGACAACACCTGCTCCTGCGTCCTGATAAGCTGGGATACACAAGGACAATTATAAATGTCTCCAAGACATGTTAGAATACATGTTTTAATTTAATCAGAGAGAACAAAAAAAACCCCCAAAAAACCACATTAATCACTGCTCTCTTAACAGCAAAGACGTCCAGATATTTGCCAAGATATCAGCATTTTTTCCCCGAACGAGTCAGGTACAAAAGGACAACAACAACAAAAAATCACAGCCTTACAGGGGTAGGTACAAGGCCAAATTCCACCTTGTGTGATGCTGAGCAGTTGCCAGCACAGACAGCTGGGGGAAGGGAGACGCCTGGCAAGGCTGCTGGAAGGGTGAGGGGTGAAGGTCTCGGACAAAGACCTTTAGCTTTGTCCATAGCAAAACAACCAAGTGCCGTGACGCTTCTTTACATTAATACGCCTGACCTCAGAGGACCTTTGCAGTTAAGTGTTGGCTCTCGGATTCTTCTGTATGGTAAAATGAAAATTAACAAGAAAACATTCACAGAAATGACAATTCAACGCTGATGTACCAATCACAGGGCTGATCAAGGAGCTTTCTGATGCGTGATGGAATGATCAAGGAGCTCTCTGATGTCAGAGCTATGTCCTTTTCTTACCATTCACAGGAGAGAAAAAAAGCTCTCATCGTAATAACTTAAATTTTTTGCTTTCTGTGCTCTGCTTTAATCACTAGTTGCCCCTTTACAGCACCCACTATTTGTTTTTAATGAGGCCACCTTCAGGCTTGTTCTTGATTCTAGTGATGAGCTTTTACAGGGGGAACCGAGCCTGTAGCTGCCTGTTTGCCTTGAGCAGACATTTTTAGGTTGGAAGCTAAAATATGTTCTCCCTGGAAATGCATCAGCGGGTGCTGGCGCCCAGGGGCAGCCAAGGTGCTGTGTATTAATAGCTGAGCATGACGCATCTTCTCAGGTCTTCAACAAAATAAAGAAGCAATAATTAAAAGACCTAAACAGCACAGAGGTAACACAGCTGAAGAGCCACTTTCCCCAAAAGCAATGCTAAGCCCCCCGTGTTCTGGTACCCCATGCAGAAAGAAGCAAACTCAGCTATTGTTTTTAAATCCTAAAAAACATCTCTGAAAATTGCAGTGCTGGGTCCTCCAAGAAAGGATCTTTAAGTAAGTCTGCTCTGCTGTCTCCAGGTGCTAATGTCTCTTCTGCCATCCACAGTGTCATAATTCTTCCAAGACCTGGATGGCTTGACCACATAATGTGAAACCAGGCACCTGCAAAAACGTGCTGAGTTTAACATCGTAGGTGAGCATCTAGACAGGCTTTTGCTGCATAACTCTCAGCAGGAAGTTAAACTCCTCAAACTGAGCTTCTTATGACATGAGGTCTTCTTTCTTCCTACTGTTGTTATTTTTCCTCTTTTAAATTAACACATGCAGCTGAGATTGGAAGAGCAGAGTAGTGAGTGAAGAGGCACTAAGTAATAATCATCTTCCCTAACTGTCAAAGGGTTGTTTTTGTTAATGCAAAACGCAGACAATTTATTGACAGAGATACACTGCGGAGGGATGATTCTGCTTATGGGCAAAATAAATACACAGAGAAGTTAGACAGATGGACTGGTTTGATCTCAAATGGACAGCAAGTCAGAAGGATACGTTCAACTGAGAGGCTCAACAGGACTGACAGCCGAGAACGTGATAATGATCTCCATCAGGCATCTCTACAGCACCCTTTAATTCCAAACAAATCCTGACATAACAAGAAGTTTTTTCCTTTTCCCTTCTTACTGTGGGCTACACTTTGTGCGGGGAGAGGGGAAGCAGGGAGGAGAGGGACGTACCTGTTTTAAAACAGCTGTAGAGAAGAAGCGCTGAGCGGCAGATGAAGGTGCAAGAGGCTGCGCTCCGGGAGGCACACGCAGATGCCACTCCTGAACCAAGGCCTGGGAGAAGCCCAACTGAAGTCAGTCAGACTGTTCATGTGAGAAATGATGAAAAGGATTAGGTATAGCTGGAACTCACTGATAGCATAGCGTTTCTGAAGCATTTCCCTGAGCCTCAGAGTTGGGGATCCCTTGCTTGAGTGATTTAACAGAATTACTAGAAATGTAAATTCTAATAGGCACAAGATCACCCTGTGTCTCCCTCAGGTTGACTTCAGAAATTGAACATGTGGGTTTTGTTCTTCTGACCACCCTCACGTAGCCCTGAGAAATAAAGAAGAACCTCTACAAGGGTTTATTTGGAGGCCCTGCTTTACATGCATCCAGCACACGAGATGCAGTGGTGCTGTGGCACATGTTCGCACTATCCAAGTTGGGCTGACAGGAACTACAAATCATCTTTTCCATTTGAGGCCACAAGGGAATTTAGAGAGGGAAAGGAAAAAGTACAGAAGAAAGTGGAGAGAGTACAAAGTCAATATATCTGTGGGATTTGTCAATCCAAAATAACCCCAGCTTATTTAACACATTCTTATTAATATTTTATTTTTTTTTTACACCATAGGTTGGTGAATGAATGAGCTAAATGAATGACTATTGTTCAGTCATATTTGATCAAATAAACTATTATTATTTCCACTCCACTTCCTACAAAAGTCTGAGGAAAACCAGTAAATACACACAGGTGAGGGACACTCTGGCAACATGATCACACAAAAAGCCTGATGTATCTTTTTTAATATTTCTTTTACTGAATCATGAATTAGGGAGATTACCTAAACGGGAAATTATTGGGAAAAAACCTCTTTCAAAAGCGCAGTCAGGTATCTAATGACAGCATGCACTCAAAAGCTTGCTTTCCATGTTGTTTGAAAGACTTCATCTTCAGTAGCGCAGAGAAAAATGTCACCTATTGAATCACATGGTGATTATTCTTCAGCAGCTCAGTTTTCTTTCTCAGAAACCACATATCTGAGTAACCTGGACTAACCCTCCTTACCTTATATAAGCTGGCAAAATCTTAGCAGAAGGTGGCTGCAGGATGTAGAAAAGCTATGGGAGAAAATATTTCTTTGTCAGGAAGGAGATGAAATGGCCGCACGTCTTTTTGGTCTCTTTGGCCTTTGTTTCTGCAAAAAAAGTGAAACTGGTAGCTCATGACAAATATCACTGCCTTAAGATGAATATCAAATTACGGGAGAGTACAGAACAGTACTTGATCATTTATTGAAGAGCCTTGTAAAACGAATAGAAACTAGCATCCAGAGGCTTTTGCAAGTCATATCAGGATGTCTGGAGGCTGTGCAGTGCTGTGCCAGCTACTGGCTCACGCCAGTGGTGTGCTGGCACACCTTGACACAGCCTCCAGAGAGGCAGCTGGGTTCCAGGCTTCTAACTAGGCTTCCTCACCTGCCAACTGAATATGGAGGTATGAATTAAAATATAATTACTTAATATTAGAAAGACTAGGGGAAAGTTTTTTTTATTATAGAGGTAGATTTTATTGTTCCCCCAAACCAAACTGCTAATGGAAGGGAAGAAAATTAAGCAGCTCTTCTGCAAAAGCAAGGGATAATGAATGGGTAGGGCCATGAGTCTGTGCTCTGGCTAACTACAGCCTAACAACTTCTTAGGCATCTTAGTGCTTCCAAGATTACAAGTAATTAGCTGTAACGCCATGTGAACAGTCACTGCCACCATCCAGCTCTCCTTCATCTGGGAGAGCTGCAATCCTCTGCTCCCACTGTCATTCAACACACAGGTATATTCCTGGAGCCAGTCCTGACTCCAACTTGTGTTTAAGCACAGCTCTCAGGAAGTTTCTCAACACAGCTACCTGATAAGCAAAGCTCAGTGCTTCCTCCAGCCTCTCCACCAGCAGCACAGGGGTGTTGACAGCCATGGAACAAGCAGCAGCTGCGCTTGCAACAGCCACAGCGAGGACCCAGCGGCCCAGGATGTCAGAGAGCATCAGAGATGCCAGCAGCCTCCTGCCAGCACCTTCCCCTTCAAACCCTGCCTTTGTACTTCCCAGGTTTTAAGCATATGTCTGTGCATGGCAAAGCAGAAAAGAGGTGGGAAGACGTGCTTTACCTTCTGTTCATACCACACATAAAGGCTATGGATCCACACGTCTTACAGACTTTACTGGGTCAACCCAAATATTTCTGATATATTCACATCAGTGCTTTCAAAGGGATTATACTAGTAGTTTCCAAAACATGGCTCACCTGCACAGGAACTCTCCTGGGTGGAGGAACATGGAACCTGCTCCATTCATTTAGCCTGCAATGGAATATTTAAGAACGGAGGCTGCAGCTTTCTCTGAGCTTTCCTCCTGGATTATTCTGAGGTTAATACCTAGGCACTGTTAATGAGCAGGCTGAGCACTGCAGCTGCAGGAGAGTGGGAAGGAAAAGGTCAGATGCTCGCTCTGATAGCAAAAGCATTTGTCACATGTGGAGCTGAATCTAGAGAGAGATAGATGCTGCCTTCAAAATTGCTTAATTTCTTTGAGGAGTTCATTACTAAAAGGACCTGTTTCTTGCTTCACCAGGAGCTCAGCAACGCAGGGGATTTTGTTCTCTTAGCTTTCTGCTTCAGCCTCTGCTTACGGGAAAGTAAATCCCATCTGCACACATTTTGAAGATACTAGAGATCTCCTGGTATATTCTTTAACTGGCAGCTCATCATCACCCTCCTCTCACATCACTCGATCAAGTCAGCTCAAAACCTGTTTGCTACCCTGCCATACACCATCTCCCAAGCCTGGCTCTTTCAGGGGGTTAAGCACTCTGTCAGAAACCCCCAAGAGTAACAGGCTCATGCTCTTCACCCCTAGAAGCGGAAGACCCTTGGCCCTGACAGCATCCCTGATACAAAGGTGAATTTCTCCATGAGGACCTGTACAAATCCCCATCTCCTTTTCTAAGTATTAAGTCCCATGGAATCCTCAATTTCCATCCCAAATCATAGTCCCTGGAGTACAGTAGAAAAGGAGACAGAGAGCCACCACGTTGGTTAAGGGGCTGGAGCACACAACACACAAGGAGAGGCTGAGAAAACTGGATGTGGCCAGTCTTAAAAAGAGCAGGGTGAGAGGATCTGATCACTGTCTTCAACTGCAGGGTTCAGAGAAATCAGAGCTGGAGCGTTGGAGGTGCACAGATGACAGAATGAGAGGCAGTGGACAAGAGCTGCAATAAGGGAAATTCTGAGTAGAAGTTAGGCAAAAAAATATGTCACCAGTCCAACACTGGACCAGGTACCCAGTGAGGCTGTGAAATCTCCTCCATCCTAAGAGATATTCAACTCTTGACTAGACAGGGCCCTGAGGAACCTGATTTAGCTGGCCCACTTTTAGCAGAGGACTTGACCAGGTGGTTTCCAGAGGTCCCTTCCAACACCCACTGCTTTCTCAGGAGAGCCAATACGTCCCGGTGGTGCTGGCAAGCCCAGGAACCCAGACCAACTGCTTTGCCCAGTCCCAGCCAGTCCAACGACAGGCTCAGAAGATCCATTACCCCGATGTAAAGCCTCCCAGGGAAACAGCCCTGTCAGCAGCGAGGAGCTGCGGGGCCGTTCAGAGCTCTTTCTGCAGGGGCGCCATGATTATGATCATAAGTTTGCAGTAATGATAATGGAGCTAACCATAATACCATTTCCAACTGAGGTAAGCTATGGATTTGTATAAAATACGTATCAAATTATTTCTAGATTTTTTAAGTTCAGAGCCGACAGGAGTTTTTTTATTATAATGATTTTGTATTGACATAACAACGACTTTCAGCTAAGCGGTTAGGACTATATATTTCCCTCATGGCCTCCAAAAGCACTGTAAATTGAAATGTACATTAAAAACAGTCAATCTTTGTTTGCTGGCAACATTGAAGGAGAATTGACTGTATTTTTATTTAAAAAGCCCATATCTTACAGTGACTGGAGTACAATGAGAAGGAGTCTTAACAAAGTGCTCATTTAAGATTTAAAAAAAATTTCCCTATTTTACTAGGTCCATAGAAGCATCATTTTGCTCAACAGCAGTGTAAAGATGCTCGTTAATGTCTTCACAAAAGTGGTGACTTGATGCAAGGCACTGGACTAAACAAAACAAGGACCCAAATACTTTGTCCTGCACCGACCCGACCCATAGACCTGTCTCCTGGAACAGGACAACCCGATTCCTGCTCTCTCTGGGCACCTGGAGAGATCTCGGCTCAAGCTCCTTCCTTCAAACCCTTCACTGGAAAGCCCTGTTCACAGAGAACCTACATGTTCAGTTCTAAAATGGTGGTAAAAAGAAAAACAAAAAGCTGGGATCGGTAATGAAAAAAATCCCCCTGGACCTTAAAAACTTCACTCAGGTAAAGCAAAAAAAAATAATAGTATCTATAAACTATAAAGAATGAATGACAGGTTTGGCCAGGCCCTAAGGCTGCCTCTTCCACAAACAAAGTTGTCTGTGCAGAAGTGATAGGTGCTAATTAATAAATAGGGCTGGGTTTTCTTTACCAATTACTTATTGATACACCCGATACTCCTCTTTGATAAGCCAGTCTAAATTGGTAATAGCTTTTATCATAGCTGTGAGCAAGCAGAATCAAGTCCACAGTGCCTTTCCTTTTAAGTTGTTTATCTTCTGCTGTTATAGAATTCTCTGCAGAGTTTGTTTGGAATTGCAATGAATTAAACACCTTTTTTTTTTTTTTTTTTAAATATTATTTGTATTGTAGTAATGCCTAGAAATCCCACTGTGGACAAGGGCTTTGCTGTTATGTGAATACAACTCTGAACACAGAAAAGGCAGTGTCCCAGGGAGCTTACCCCTGAGCTTTGTGATTGATTGCTTCTACGTATTCCTTCCAAATGTTATCTCTGAGCGAGTGTTTTCTGTAATTTATGTCATATTCTATCTCCTGCCTTGTTTTGTGTCTGTATTTGGGGATGCAGTTTGCACGAAGCAGCCGAAAACATAAAGTTGTATTGCACTGGCTACCAGACAAACTCCACAGAGCTCCCAGATCCGCGCTCTCCGGAGAATGAAGCTAAATTCGAAGTCGAAGAACATAAGATTTTCTAACCAGGCCAAATAAGTTTATGAGGTAAAGGCCACGTGACAAAAAAAAGGAGACAAGAGCCTTAACCAGCACATCGGAGATGATTTGAAAAACTCAATACACTGACACGTATTGTGATCATTTCACTTTTTTCAGGAAAAAAAACCAACAAAACCAAAACCCAACATAGTAACCGGCGCAAGCAGATTGCCGGCCTTGGAGCAGTGAGCCTCCAGAGCACTGATTAAAGGCATCCACCCTCCAACACACACAACTCCTCCAAGAACTAAAGAGGTAAGGAATGCCCTCACAACCCATTAGCAAGCTCTGTATTCTGAACAAGAGAACCCCAGGGCCCGGTCCTGAAAGGTCATGGAATTTCTCAGGCTCAAACGAGACCTAATCAAGGTTTTCCCAAAAGCAAATGAAGGAGAATAATGATTTGTAAGAGGAAAATCTAAAGAAATAACTTAATTGTCCCATTCTTTAGAGTCCCTGACATAGCTGCAAATGGCACGTGGCTCTGAAGGGGAAAAAAAAATCCAAAATTTGGTTCTGGAGAAAGATGGAGGGGCTTGTTTCTGCAAGAGGGTGGCAAGGAATGAGCCAACACCCACAGAGCTGGGCTTCAGTGAGGTAAAAGGGTTCAAATACATTCTGAATCATGTTCACTACTTTCAGTGGCCATGGACTCCATCAGTCTAGCCTGCTTCATCCTATCTTTTGTTATCTCAACAAATTTCTACATTCATCTTGAAGAAGCAAGCCTTCCTTTGTTACAAAAAAATAAAGGTTTCTTTTCTTTTTCTTTGACTGCATATATAAGTCTCACACCAAACCGTCCTCTCACACGTGTGCTTTCTCGTGAACACAGAACACCTCTTCAGACACCTCTGAATTTGTCACTGGTGGTATTTTCTACAGCTTTTGTTAATGAAAAAGAATTAAGACAGGCTCACTGGGCCAACCACAACTAGTTAGAAAGTTTGATGGTTTATGGAAGTAATAATGTCAAATGACAAAATCAAGTTCCCAACACAGGTCTTTTGACCTTCTCTCCCCCTTTTGTTTAATGTTCAAATACATCCCACAAGGACTATTAGTTGCAAAAGAAAACTATTTGCTAATGATACAGCTTAAAAGCAAAACCAAAAATTACAGCTGCCTGCCTCAAAAATGCTCTCCCACAGTTCATTTATGGGTTTTCAAAATGAAGGATTTTAGAAATGTAAAGAATAACTGACAGTTATATATCCATAATGCATTCCTCCCTAGGCACATTTACAGTCTATACAGTGTGTGGTATTTAAAAAAAATTCCTGAGATATAAAACCAGTGACTTAAATACAAAATCATTTTTCGAGGCTAACGTAGTGTTATCAGTGGAAAGGATCCCATTCTGTCTCTTCGACTGTGACCTATGCTTCACTTCTATTAATTTGTTTGTTGGCCAGCTCTGCTTATCGTGAATTTGGTATTTGAGGTGAGGTTCTTTTTCAGGCTCTTTCCACTGCACCATTTGTCTTCAGAGCACAGATTCTCTTTTCTCTCGACTATTCCACTGACATCTTTGCCTGACTTCATGTTCTTCTCTCCGCCCCCCAGGCTATGGCTGCCTGCTTATTTATGCTGTCGGCTTAATTTCTTGATTGATATTCTCACATTCCCCCTGCTACTTACTTATTTACATCGTCTGCTTGTTTCCAAGTCCTGCTTCTTTAAGATCATAATGCTATTTTATTTATGGAAGAGAATCACTGTTTTCCGCAGCATGTTCTTTATGCTTCTGCCACGACCTTCTACAGCACCAGTTAATCATCCCAAATATTGCTACACTCAAAGTGCCATGCTTTTCAATCCTCTGTGCCTCTCTGGTGGAATTCTCTTCCCGGGGACACCTCACCGGCTGAAGCAGAGCATTTTTTTTATGATATTCATTATTTAGCACCTAAACAGCAGTACATTCTCTGGATAAATAGAAGATAAGGTACTTACGCTACATTACTCATGACCTATGGATCTGATTTACCTTTCTCCAGGGTAAATCAGCAACAGCAACAGTTTCTACAGTCAAAGGGTTTACACCTGGGTAAAACAAATCGGCAAAGAAAGAAGTACCATAGGAGCATATGCCAGCCTGATGGCAACACATACAGCATCCTTTATGGGGAGAGAGAGACGTGGCTACTCTTTGCTATAAAATAAATGTTTTGGAAGGTCTACAAACATGTGGGGTTAAAATGCTGCCTCACGAAAGGCAGAGAACTACTGGTTTCAGTAGGGTCACAGTTTCACTGGGCTGTCTGAATGCTGAAGGATGAACTCGGGTGTGAGTATCAGGACAGGAATTTCAAAGGAGTCTCTGGGATGAGGGTAAGAGAAAGTGAGACTTACACTGGCCAGCCATGCAGAGAGCCTCACCTCGACCGAGTAGCCAGAGGCTGTCCTTCCCAAAGCACACTGCTCCTTCCAGCTATTGCCAGAACACTTTCATTACTCCAGCCAAAGGTTTGTCATGAGAAAGGTTGTACCAAGTTCTCCTTGTACTTAACAAAATGTACTCTGGGCTTCTCCTAATTAATGCTGATTTCTGTTAAAGCAATGACCTTGTACCTCCCAACCAACACAGAGGAGACACTGAAGCTTAGCTCTACCTCTCAAGAACAATGTTCTCCTGCCAGTGCCTGCCATGTCCTTGGGAAAAGGTTGGGCTAACAGTGGTAACATGGAGGAGGGCAGGCGAGGAGAAGAAACTGGGAACGTGACTGCTTAGGAGAATTCCCAAGCGCACATTGATTCTTCTTTAGTGATTCTTCTCAGAGTCACATCTGAGTGGTATCTGGCCCTGGTTCTAGCCAAGATCACTGTCTGATACCCCAAGCTCTCCTCAACATGCCGGAGACACACTCCCAGGTCTGATGTGGTATTTAAGACGTTCTAGCGGAGTGCTTTGAGATGGACACGCTTAACTGAGGTAGGGAAGTCTGCCATTCCTTCACAGGTGTAAAACGTGGAATGCTCTGACAACCCAAAGTTCAGTAAGTTGATAAAACAGACCGATTTGTGGCCTTATTTAACTGCCTTGCTTAATTTGTTGCCTGTTAAGAAGTTAGACTGTTTGTTTTGCTCAGGGGTGGAGAGCAGAGTCCAAGTTCATCTTGCTTTTGTACCACACAGAAGGGGGGAAAAAATCAGCAGAGGCTATTCATTTAACAAGTGGCAAAGTGGTGATGCCACAGGGGGAAAAAATAGATGCAGCTGTGCCTGCAGCACTACTTAATCTCTCTCCCTCCATTGCCTTCCATGAAGATTGAGCCCCAGCCAGCAAAGGAACAGCTGCTGGTGGTTATACAAACTATCACGCCTGAGTCCAGCCTGAGGCTGGGAGATATGTGTTTGGTTTTCTGCATAACGCCATGCTCAGTCAAAGGTTCACAAAACTCCTCGCTGACTCTGCCCCAGGACTCTGCCTCGGCGCTGGCACGGAGCTGGGGAAGGCAAAAGAGGCCTTTGTTTTGAAGCCAAAGCGCGGCCAAACAGCGCAGCAGCCGGGTCACCAGCAGCAGGGCTGCTAGCCCTGCCCTCCCGCACTCAACACCCTCAGCAGGAAATCTCAGTTGAAGCTCTCTTCAGAAATCTGTTCCCCCTCTCCGTGCCACCACGCTGGAAGCTGTGTCCATGTCACACCGCACAGCCCAGAATCCCGCTGCCTTCGGTAGAGGAACGCGGGGCTGGAAAGGGCTTCCTGGGCTACAACCCGCTATTAAAGACAGGCATTTAATCACAAAGACATAAATTCCCATTTTTAATTCTCAGTTATATAAAGACACCTCCAAATATAAATCACAATGAAAACTTCAAAGAGAACTAAATTGCCTGATCCGGTGAAATAAATCGGATCCAAAGCAGCCTACTATCTAGCCGCAGAAATGCAGCCCACAAGACATTAATTAATATAGAAGCAGAAGGAAAGATTGATGCCAGATTTAAATAGGTGTATCTCATATCGCAATCTGGTCAGAAGCATCTTGAGTTATATTCTTGAATGACACGATTATTAGTGGGTGGTAGGGGGTGTCCTGCCCAATTGGAAGATTGGCACCTGTCATTTTGGCTACCATCAAACTTCAGAGCACTGAGATTTCAGTGGTCTGGTTTGACTCCTTTACCCATGAGCTCATCTGCTCAGACAGAACAGAAAGCAGCTTTCTTCCATTCCTTGATGTAAAATAGAAATTATAAAAATTGACAGCAAAATCCAACTATCAAGAGTCTGCCAGAATACACAAAAAGGACAGAAGTAGAGAGTAATGGATCCCAGCACCATTTATCCACTCTATATCCTGTTTGGAGGTGGACAGTAGAGACACCGTGACCCCACCCCGGATATTTTACCATTGCATTTGCAAGAACACATGACGTGATGCAAGAGGCCTCACCATCCCTCCATCCTGTCCCACCCTTGTATGTCTTACATGAGGGCTCTCACTTCTAAAAGTAACTGGCTTCTCCCTGTTTGGAGGTGGACAGTAGAGACACCATGACCCCACCCTGGATATTTTACCATTGCATTTGCAAGAACACATGACGTGATGGAAGAGGCCTGACCATCCCTCCATGCTGTCCCACCCTTGTACGTTTTACATGAGGGCTCCTACTTCTAAAAGTAACTGGCTTCTTGCTCTCTGCTGCAGCCCTTAACCCCTTCCAGGTGGCTGTGCTGAGATGGAGAGAGCTCCTTCCATTTCTCACTGCACCAGCTTGCTGTAGATGTGTCACAGCATGAAAGAGGTCAGGACTCCAGTTAGCACCAGTTAGAATCTCACAATTCTCTCAAGAAGACAAGCAGATCTCTACTAACTGGCACTGCCTTCTCACTGCTCTGCCTTTGGATCCAAGGTGGATGAAGGCTTGAGGACCAACGGTTTCCAAGTGTCACTGACTACTGACTCCTTAGCAGCAGGTCAGGAATGTTCTTTACTTAAAGGCGGCCTTTTTCTGTTCCTCAGAGTAGTAAAGCTTAGTTCACACCTCATCTTTAATTCTTGCAGCAGGATTTTCTTTCACGGAAAGAGCTCCCAGAGGACCCTCCCTCGGTATGACTAACATGCCTCACTGTACTACAGCACATTTACCCCGCGCCTGCAGATTTGCAAAGCAGCCAGGATGTAACAACCGACAGACCCCGTGCGCGGCGCCTGGCCCAAGTCTGAGGATGACACGTCCTATTCATCCAACAAGACAGCTATTAAACTGACTATTGTCTACCCTAAGGGGAGAGCGAGTTGTACCGTAGTTAGACCTTGGAGAACTCCTGGAGGCTGCACACAGCCCCTGAGCACCCGGGAAACTCCAAATGAATCACAGACCTAAGTCCTGACTTAAGTGAAGTGATGATGAACGTGTGGGTGGAAGAGCAATACATTCATGAGACTTAAACGATTTATCAAAGAAAATCTGGCTTGAAAAGAAAACAACCGGTTGGTTTACTCAGATGCTTATTAAAACCTTGTACATTACCTCTTGACCACGTATTTCTTAAGATCTTACCCTACAAAGCACTGGCACCTTCTCAGAGGTGATGAACGTTCCTGCCTGACAGTGAAGCTGGACAAAGAGAGCACTCAGTGACTCTCACAGTGAGACTCGGAGAAAGGATGGAGGGATGAGAAAAGCAAAGCCTCAGGCTTGGATGATCAGAAAATCCTGAAGGAGTTCAGATGCTTTTCTGAACCTGTTCTGCCCAGAAATCACAAAGGATCCGCTTCTCTCATGTGATTCACAGAACTGCTCTGGTTTCAGCCGCAAACTACACTGTATTTCAGCAGATTTTTCTCCTGCCAGCCTAAAAACAAAAATTGCAAGAGCACAATAAACACTCTGTTAAGTCTGACCAAACTTCTTCTAGCCTCAGAAAAAATATCTATCCTTGCTTTATTAGACCCAATTTGGATCACCCATCTGTTGTCTGAGGGAGTTTGAAAGCTCATGGGTGGAATAAAAAAAAATAATCTTTCCATCTTCTTAACTATTCCACTGGCATTTGCTTACGAGTTTCCTGCCAACCAAGAAGTGTCTGAAGGGGACAGCACCTGAAGCTTTGTGGAACTGTTTCAGTTCAAGCTCTACGTAACAAGCAAGTGACAAGTGTATTGTGTATTGTCACGGGCATCTTTCCTCATAGAGGAAAAAAAAGCATGTATAGAACTGGAGTTATTTTCCCCACTCCTCTTTATTACTTTTCCTTTGTTCTCTTGCTTATCTATTCCTTTTTAATGCAGAAGATAATACAATTCCTATTCTCCTGGCTTGTGATGTTCAATGCATTTTGACATGTGATGCTGGTTGATGAAATTGGAGGAGAAAAGCTGCATGATGATTTAAAGTGTTATTTTCATGATTGTGCCACTCTTGAGTATGGCACAAAGGCAAACATGACACATGAGCCTCCCGAAGAAAATAATCAGGATGACAGAACGTTAAATTAAAAATTAGACTGTCCTGGTTAAACCAGGATGTCTGGACATCTAACCTTATAGGATTATATCTAACATCCTTTTACCAGCGACAGTTAATGCTTGAAGGGATTTTATTCTCATGTAATCCCTGCATTGCTTTCAAATCTGCTTGTTTGGGGAGATATAATTAAAACTTATTATTCCTCCTTTCTCTGCCAACCAACTGTCAGAGAGCAGGAACAGAGAAAACAAGATCTCTTTACCAGCAAAACCCCTTGTTATTTTATAACTAAAGCCTTATATATCTACTTAATTTCAAATCAAAGGATCAGTACAGCCTTTTTCGCTGGCAAAGCGTAGTGGACATGACAGGCACTGATATCAAACTTCCTTTAAGAAAAAGAAACATAAATGTTGACAGATCATTGGAGAAATAGGAGTTTCAGAAACGATCTCTTTCTCCTCCTCCTTTCTCTTTGTTCTGCATCTTAGACTGTATCAGCTGGCTTTGCATATGATACAGTAAAATGACTAGACAATTACTGTTGTTCATACCACTCTACCCATTTTGTGTATTTAGTGGAAAAGAATAAAGAATCATTATACATAGTATATATATGTCACTGGATAAAAGTGGAAACCCCACATGAAATTTAGGAGGAATTCTCAAATGTGCATATAGTACGTACGAGCGATGGTGTGCTGCTTAGATCCCTGAAGGAGTTTCAGAGATTTGACAACCTTAAACCCAGGGATTCAGGACTTTTTCATTGCTGATACACTCTCTCATGTCAGTTCAGGTTGATCTTAATAGCTCAAATCCAGGATATGAAGGACGGCATCGCTACCACTTTCAGACAGGACGGAGAAACCTGCAAGGAAAGCTTTAGATACCATGTGTTCAGAAGAAATTAAAGCTTTGCTTTTATGTTTTACTGGCATTTAAGTAAACTGATAAAGGCAAAACTCAGGCATTGGGAGCTAAAGGGTAGCTGGGAAATTTCTAGTGCCAATTAGGTGTATTAGAGCAAACAGGCTTTTATTTCTCCTCTGTACAGATGTTTGTCTTGTCCTTGGTAATGAAGCAAAAAATTTTCTCCCTCTCCTCCACTCCCCGCCTACCCACCCACCCTTGCTCAGCACACATGGGATCACCCAACAACCAGCACACCAAGCACAGGTCCAGCTCTTTTCCAGCAGTATACAGATGGACCTCTCCTGCGCCAGCCCCCAGCCCTTCACCTCACCTCCTGCTTTTGACTTCCCCGGTGAAATGCCACAGGAGATGTGCCTTCACATACCCGTGACACATTTCCCCCCCACTTCTCAAGGCTGACACACTCTACATAAAAGCTGTTTTGTTGTGGATAGCTGAATCACAGTGTACTCACAGCTCTGACATTAGTGTGATGTTAATACTGCCCCATCCCTGGTGGACAGGCAGCGGGTGAGTAATCCTGCCCACAGTCCTCACCTCCTCCTGAGCCACCGGGACCCTGCAGTGACTCTGCAAAAAGCCTAACACAGCGTTTCTGGAAGCAAACAAAACCAGTCCCCATGTGCCAAGATGCTTCTCCTGGATGGTCACAGCCATCCAACAGTGCCTGGCCACCTCCGAGGGCCATCTCCCTGCCTGCAGGCAGCTCTGACCCCACCATTTTGGCACGGCAGGTGCCTTGGGGGCACCCCGCTTCCCTCGGAGAGAAAGCTACAGCCTGCCTGCAATTATTTCTTAGCAGATTTCAGAGGACAAGCCAGTCAATTCTCCTAGGGAGAAATCCACAGTAGTAAATGATGCTATTAGGTTTGGTGTGCAACTAAGTCTCGAAGCCAAAAAAAAAAGAATGATTTAATAAATAAAAGAGGGTAGTTTGAAGACACACTCATAGCTACTAAAGGTCAGTGATTGCAACAGCTACCATATGGCACCATGTGAAGGTGGGAGGGAAAACGCAGGCTCCTGGTTATCACTGTGTGGTATCTGGCAGATGATGGGCTTTCAGTGGTGATACCGAATACATCACCGAGCAGATTCTGCAGTTAAACCATAGCAACCTTCATTCAGTCAATGAGGTCACAGCTGTGTCAACGCCAAGAAACTACAGCTTCTCGTTTTCCTCAGATAGGAATTTCTGAACAATAAAAGAATAAAAATACCCAAATCAATCTTCCCTGCAAAAGTGTGGGTGTGATTATCACATGGTGTGTATCACTCAGCTCAGCCCCATGATAATTGATGGGGCTCTACTCATTTAATACCATCTTGGAGCTGATACATAAACATCTAGCATTCCCTTTAGCAGTCAAAATTAAACAGGGTTTGGGTTTTTTTGAAAGCTAGAACTGAATTAACCCAATAGTTCATTCTTTTGAAGAACACTATTGCTTACTTAAGTGCAGAAATGCCCCAAGAAGTGAACTTCCTGACAGCTCTTCCTTCAAAGAAAGAAACCAAGCAGCTTTTTATTTACCTGGGAGAAGCCCTAACTAGCAATTCTCAGTCACCCACAGCTGGCTGATTGAAATTCTGATTAAGGTCTATTTCCTGCATCATGCTTGTGTGGCAGCTTTGCTGCAGCTCATTTTTACACCCTAAAAGAATGCATTATTTGGGGAAAAAAAATGCAGTAACTAGATTAAGTTTTTCAGTTATTTTAAGGCCTAACTAAATTCAGACTGCCTTTTCTAAGTCTCTAGCAGAAGAGAAAGAAACCTCTTCTTCACAGGTCTTAATCTTGTGGTCGAGAGTCTATCTTCATAAAGGATGAGAAGATACCTGAGTTTCATTGTGCTAAATAGCTGCCCCAGAGACTAATCCTACAGCACAGTCTATGCTATTTATACTGGTTTTGTAGAACTTGGCTACAGTCATGGATATGAGATGTTTCACTCTTCTTCATTCCTTCCTGTTCTTTGTTCTTCCCTCTTAGATGCCGAAATTCAATCCCATGTTTAAATACACCCCTACTTAGGACAGATCATAAAACCTAATGCATTCCTTCTGACCACTCAGTTTCAGTCTGAATCAGGAGCTTAGTAGTAAAATCAACTTTTTGATATTACATTTGGTCATCTTTAAGGAAAATTCAAACTTCTGTTTCTGGGCAAAACCGACACCTGAGTGATGAGAGCCAGAAGAAACTTTGGCAAAAATGCTGTAGAGCCTCCTGATGCAGACGATCTCTCCCTTAAAGCAGCTCAAAGTAGCAGCAGCTTTCAAAAAAGCCCAGGCAAGCCTTCAGTCTGTGCAGTAATCCAGTAGGTTCATATTCACTCTTCATGAGCCGTGAAGCAGGTATTACGCCGTCAAAGCTAACAACTTAAAAAACAGTTCTCTTCATCCCAGTAGGATAGGAAAAATAACCAGGAAGTTTTTAATCAGTTTGTGACTATAAAAATAAGTAAAATTGGAATAGGTAACATATTCATCTCAATTTTTCACTTGTTTGCAGTAATGAATTTAAGTGATCACCGAGAAAGGGCCAAATTCTATTAACCGAAGTCAATGGGGTTAAATAAGTGATTTATATCAAGGCAGAATTTGCCTCGTAATCTGGATTTGAACTAGGTGATCTATTCAGGAAAAGCTAAACCACCTATTGCTTGAACCCACACTAACTCATCTATATTATGATATTGATTTCAACAATCTGTTGTTTCCTTCCACACATTAAGTCATTGAGTAGTCACCTCTTTACCATATCACCCCTATTTTTGCTATGGTATTTTATCTACTTTTAAATTGCATATTCAGGCCATATTAACCCACTGATGAAGTCCTTCTTATACAAGGACGTGCAATTCTTTTTGTTACACGGTGCTTTAATGACTTGCTTTGTCAATAGCCCATTCATTTCAGATAGTTTGATACAGAAGTTCCAGATTGGATTTAGCAGTTAGCAAAAAGCTACGTTATCCTTTCAGAAATGCAAATATATTATTTCATTCCTATATGTTGATCCAGATTTTAACCTACCATATGATTAAGATAACATGAATAACTTTTAGCAGCAATGTGTTTTTCCAAAATGCATGCCTCATTGCTGAATTCAAACTAGAGCTGGGTACTCTGCAACTCCTGCTGAAGTAAGCAAAGAAATGTCACATGGCAACTGCAGAGAAGAGAGAGGGTGCAGATCATGATAACTGAAACTACCAGAGGAACTCAGATAAGAACTTAAATACAGAGACTGGAATTTGGCCAGCAGATCTAGGTTAATGCTCTTACCCTTGAAAAACTTCCCAGCAAGTGCTCAGCACCTAGGTTTTACAGCTCGCCGTGGGTAGCTGGGTGATCATCTGTGCTCTAAAGATGGCTCTGTTTCGGGGTCAAGGTCTGAAAGTGCAGAAAAGGGCAAGAACAACGTACAGCATCACCAGCTTGGCTCTGTAAACCCAGACTGTTCCTCACAGGTCTCCCACTCAAGTGTAGTCCAGAATCCAAACGTGTAGCCCAAAATATAGCTTCAGGTTTTCAAAACACTCAAACAGGGATATTTAAATATAAAGCAAAATACCAGTCCCTGCTAGATTTCAGTTTGCCACTGCCACAGGGTTCAAATAATTACCTAAATACAACACTCATTATATATTCAATTAAAACTTTGTCAACCACAAAAGCTTAGAAACACAAACCTGTCCCAGTCTACATTCAACAAAATGAAAACCAGTTAACTAAATACCATAAGACTCAGTGGGAACACTGACATATGTATGCAAGTTATTTTAATTAGACTATACAAGAGAGACACACACAATCTGCTCCCTTATGAAAACCCAGATGTAGGCTTAGTACATACTACACCTAGAGTGGGGAACACTACCAAATGCAAAGGCTTCTCAGGAAAACATTCCAGTCAGCAACCCAGGAAAAATCAACATTTCTTTCTGAATTTCTAGGCCAGTCCAGCCTCTCCATCATTCACCCCAAAATAACTCTTGCGGGCAACCAGTCAATTACTACAGCCAGCTCTTCTACCTGCTTTTATTTAAAGTATCAGTAAACAGTCAGATATTTTGACATCAGCAGGTGGATGAGCCTCATTGCTTTGCAGACCTAAACCCACAGCTTAATTAGTAACATAAACATCTATAAAGGAACAAAAGGTGAGGGACAGCTTGTTTAGTTGAGCTCCCATTAAATGATTGCTTAAATTTATGTGTACTGATCTACCTGCTATAATAGCTTGGCCTCTTTCTCCCATATCCTTCTCTGGTCCAGTGCCAGGTTCATAATGTGGGGATCATACTGAGTTAAATGAGTAGTGTGGGGTGCCTTATCTGCAAAAACACACTTTCCCACTGCTCGTAGTATTAAGAGATTCATACTAGTCATTGTAAATTTTGCTGACTCGAGTTTCATGAAAAAGTAATTAGAGGTAAGTTGCATTGCCAACCAGTAGTTTGAGAAACTTCAAATGAGAACACAGATTAGCAGCTCGCTCGAGTAAGGAAGATTTTCAGTGCTGGTGGAGCTTCTGCTTCCTGGGAAGGAATAACCAGATGAAGTACGTTGCCCCAGAGCCAGGTTGGCTGGTAGAGACAGAACGTCTTGCAGCCCATCACAAAACTGCACAGCATGAGACAAGCATTTTGCAACTTTACCAACTGAAAGTCACATTTCTTCCTAAAATGGGTGGAAGTCAATAAATTCCTATGGATAGAAGTAGTTAATTGATTTTGCTGCCACCTGTGAGCCAAAGCCGTGAGTATAATATTACTTACTGGCTTCTTCACACTATTGCGAATATTTCACACAAGAGAACCCCAGACAAATTATTCTAGTCCTGTGTCTTTTTATTGCTGCTAATAGCTTGTTTCAACAAAGAGTCAGACATTCCAAAATTGATGGGAAGAATATTGACATTGGCTTAATAAATCCTTCCAACCAGAAAGAGTTGAACAAAGGGAAATGGGTTACGGTTTTCCTTGTGGACCTGTTCCATAATTAAGGAGCTTGGGGCAGATTATAAAGACCAAGCATTCCAAAACATGTGTCAGTTCATAATTCCTCTGATCATTGCTTCTCTCAGTGTGCCCCTCTACCTTCCAAATGTCTTTTAAAGTCCACCCCTTGAACATATCTTTCCTTGGCAATTTCTGTCTGCGCATACCCTTTTTGATATGCAGGAAGCTTAGATATACTACTTACTGATGGCTGAAAGCGATGGGCTGCAGAAATAAAGCTTTAACTAAGATGAAATCAGAAAGTCCGGGAAACTACAGTGACAAGGTCGCCTGAGCAGCTTGTTCCGAGGTTAGTGGTGTGCAAAGCTAAGGTTTGAAGACAGCCAGCCTTAAGTTTTTTAGATGATCAGAACAGAAATTGCATGGCCTTGAATTCAGCCCATCACAGACAGCTCAGCATCGCTTGACTGCCGGAGCCAGACTGATTTTTATAATGATTGTCAATATTGGTTGCATAATAAGCTCATAGGTGAACATCATGCACAGTCTTGATTAACACTTACATGACAGAAGTAGCAAAATAGGAGAGGTGTCCAGGGGCAGAGGTGGGGAAGGGAGGACTCTCCCACTTTGTGATCTGTGTCACACAGTGTGGTATCGCTCCATGTCGCCCAGCTGCGTAAAGAAAAGAAAAACCAACACTTCCTTCAAAGACATCCAGTTTTTCTAAGACAGGAGGATGTGGAGGACAACAGAATAGCAACAGGGTCTATCATGCTGCTGAAAGATGGATAAATGCTTTTTAAGCTCTTTGGGGGCACTTGACAATGAACCTCAGAGTTATGGAGTAAAAAAAAAAAAATCTTGCAGTTTCCACGATTTTGTAGATAGAGCTGTAGTTGGTAAGACCTATAAGAAGATCTTGAAACATATACCACTACAAGTAAATTTCTTTCTATCCAGGGAATTAATGTAAGAAGGTAATTTTCTAACCACTTCTTCCTCTGCCAGCCATTTTGCTCTCTGAAGGACGAACCCATGCTCAAGCAGACTGGGATTTACAAAAATCTTAACAAGCACAAAGGATTTTTTTCTAACCCCTTCTCCGCTCTGTTGCATGTAGAGTTTTGCCTGCCTCATTCTCCTTTTATTCTCTCTCCTACATGATACCTCTTATCTCTCCCTTGCTCAGTCTCTGTGACTGGTCTCTCTCAAAACTCTGCATATCTGCTTGGCCCATTGCCTCGGCTGGAGGGACAGGGCTCTGCTCGCTGCTATCTCTCCATCGTGAAGCATCAAGCTTCGGGCACTTTTGGAAAAGATTCGAGGCTGTCTCATCTGCCTTCTCCTCTACCTGGAATTCCACAGTCAGAAGGGATAATAGAGACATTTGGGACAGGGACAGGAGCCCTCCCACACAGCAGGAAATTGTGCTTATGAGTGTGGTCTCGCATGGAAGGAGTAACTACATTTTTACTCCATAACTGGCTGGACCTGTCATCACTCCAGCAAATAAATAGCGAGGATGGGTGGGAAGGTTGGCTTCCAGCCTGATCAGAAAATCATTTCTGAGCTACAGGAAAGTCAGTGCTTTGAGGCTGGTTGCTGGAGGAAAATGCAGCTCTTACCTGTGAGAAGGGGGTCTAAGGAGAAAGCCACAGTGCTTGTACCGGGCACAAAAAGTCTGAAGCTTTGCTTCACTAATTTTTACCTCTCGGTTAAAAATTCCTCTTCCCAGGTTATAAAAACCACAGGCTTATTCCAAATGGCTGTTTGTTCAAGAACAGTGTTCTCTGAAGTTCTGGCAAATAGTACCTGTGAAAGCTGCTGAAAATTCCAGTATCGCTGCTTTAGAAACTGGCTTTTCATAAGCAAATACCAGATTACCTTGCTGTCTTCGTATGAGGCATTGTTCAGTAAATAAAGAGTACTGATAATTGACACAAAAGCCAGACATCCAAATTCCAGAAGGTGAAAAAAATTCCTGGCCCTTTGATTCCACCCCAATGCAGCTGAACTCTGCCTACAGAGAACTTCTATTTGAAACCCAGCAACAAAATATCCTTTTCTTCCCTTTGTACATTTTTCTGCTTTGTGTTAGGGAGTTGTACCGACTTTGTGGAGTCATGGCAGTTACTTGTAAATGATGTATGAAAAGAAAAATCCTGTCCTTTCCATGCACCAAGAGAATACTGGCAGCTCTCAGCAAACCCAAGTACGCTGCTTGTTTATAATTAAATTCAAACTCATCAAGTTAAGATCCTGAATTGAAAGATAATTCTCATCCATCCAATTACCTCTATTGCTACTTCAAAGGAGACACATTTCAGGAGAGTCTCTCTTTGCCCCTTTATCTCCCCCCAGCCCACCTTCAGGTTTTAAAAATTTTAAAGGGCAGGTTTTGAAGTTTAGAGGGTAAAGCTTGGCGAGGGGGATTTCTAAAGGGTTGGGTGTGGTTCTCTCTGACACCACAGGCAAGAATTCCCCCAAAGACTGTCCTTAAACCAGAGAAGCCATTGGCGCAGTTGAATAAAACAAAGACAGACCCCATGACAGAGACTCACGACAGCATGAGCCAAACTCAGCTGTTTTCCCTCTTAAATTCACCCTTTCTTGGTCCAGTGGGAAACCCAAGCTATTCTGAATAGGTGCTAGATTTTCACTGCAATTAAAGACTTCATTGTGTAACTACAGGAGTCTCTTATTAAAAAAACCAAAACCAACAAACCAACAAATTATTCTGGTCCCCTATTCTTTAAGAACACCCCACAGTGCAGTACCTACATGTGGCTGCGTTGCTTTTAGACGGCTGCAATAGCAATTTTTTTGCAGGGGAGAGAGGTGAATACAGCACACTGTTTGCCTTGCTCTCAGCTACAGGTGAAGCTGCAGCCTCTGCTGTCGCAGCTCTGCTGCTTTCAAAGCCCCAGAACTACATCTGTGCCTCTCTCCCTGCCACGCTGCTTGACGAGGGGAAAAGTCCCCACAGCTCTGCCCTCCTGCATTTAAGCATCTTTAACACATTGCCAGCCAGCTGACAAAATGACTCTCAGGCATAAAATCCTCCACCTTCTCAAAGCTGCATGTAAAGGGGAATGCAGATGGGTTGTTTTGGTTTTTTTTTACTTCCTTTTTTTAATGCTTAAATAAGCAGTCCATCCTTTCAGAGACATGAACCGTCCTCCTTCGGTTAGCTACCTTCCTGAACATGCTCTTCCACTATACAGGCATGTAAATAAATTACCTTATTTTTCCCATGTGAATAACACACTGACATTTAATTCTAACTAATGCTTTAGGGGGTAAAAGATGGGAGGAGCTGGGTCAGCTGCCGTTTGGAGTGCGAAGTAAGGAAGAAACAGATGGCAGCTTTCCCTTCTTTCTGAAGCAATAGTGTCTTAAAGCTCTTGGATGCTGTGTTCTTAAATCTATAAAGAGGTTTGAAAGTGCCTGTGAGAGGCTGGCAAGGGTCTGCTTGTTTATAGGAATTATTGCCGCTCTGGGTAAGGTAAAAAATGGCAAGAAAGACCATTTGATGGCCTTTGACAAGGCAAGAAATGGCTGGGACATTTGGACTGTAGGTTTGCAGTGCTCTGCGCTTTTTTTAATGCTTAAATAAGCAGTCCATCCTTTCAGAGACATGAACCGTCCTCCTTCGGTTAGCTACCTTCCTGAACATGCTCTTCCACTATACAGGCATGTAAATAAATTACCTTATTTTTCCCATGTGAATAACACACTGACATTTAATTCTAACTAATGCTTTAGGGGGTAAAAGATGGGAGGAGCTGGGTCAGAAAAAAAGTATTCTCCTGCCGTTTGGAGTGCGAAGTAAGGAAGAAACAGATGGCAGCTTTCCCTTCTTTCTGAAGCAATAGTGTCTTAAAGCTCTTGGATGCTGTGTTCTTAAATCTATAAAGAGGTTTGAAAGTGCCTGTGAGAGGCTGGCAAGGGTCTGCTTGTTTATAGGAATTATTGCTGCTCTGGGTAAGGTAAAAAATGGCAAGAAAGACCATTTGATGGCCTTTGACAAGGCAAGAAATGGCTGGGACATTTGGACTGTAGGTTTGCAGTGCTCTGCGCTGACCAGGTACATTTAGATTTCAGTTCGGCAGCTGGGTATTAAGAGGGGGAAAAAAAAATAAAAATGAAAGAAATCTCTCTAACCAAACAATTCATCTTAAAAAAATCACCTCTGTGAATGCTCCTCCATTATTGCTTTTGATCCCACATCACCTTCCCCCTCGCCTCCCTGGGGGTTTTAGAAAGAAAGCTGAAAGAGGTTCAGCAGACAGTGATCCTTCACCTCCTTCCTGGCTGCTCTGCTCCTGCAAGCCGTTCTCCAAAGGCACGTATGGGCAGACTTGGAAGTCAGACACAAAGAAGTCCAGGTAGAAAACCCATCCAAAGCCAGCATAAAATACTGCACACGCTCCTCTCCTCGATTCCTCCGCCGCAGACCAGCTCCAGACAGCAGCGTTCATCTGCTCTGCAGTCTGTCACAACCTGCACAGGACAAAACAATTTCACAGAAATCCTGTTTTTAAGATTCTATTTCAAGGTGAGTCACGTTCTGCCTTCAGTGCTGTGTGGAGCTGTGATGTCTGTCCACAGAAACACCCAGTCGGGCTCACGACCCAGGGCGTCAGAGACTGCACGAAAACAGTTTTAGTGAGAAAAGAGAGTATGGAATGATTAAAGGTGTTTGGCAGGAAAGTCTTTGCACCTTTTTTTAACACTTCCTGCATCATTCAGTTCTGTAGTTCATGAGTTTGGATCTTATCAAAGCCTTCAGTGACTGAAAGCTGTTGCCTGTTCTTGCTTGTTCCAAGTAGCTACTGTGGTCTAGACACAAGTACAAGGAAAATTACCACCTTAATTAGCTCAAGTGCTGCTGCTCTGTGGCCTTTCCTTTGTCTCCTATGGCCTGTGAGGTTGCTCTGAGTCACCCAGAGGTTCCACAGGTCCCAGAATGCAGGCAGAGAGAAGACAGCTCGACCCTCCTCCACCCTCACCTCCTCTGGTCCCACACATGGGGAAGGGATCTTAGAAACGGGGCCTTACATCTTGTACCTTCTTAAGGAAAGAAATCAGTTTCAGAGTCACGTTCATGAATACACTGACCAACACACATCAAGTTTTTACAATGAGAAAGGCAAATTACAACCTTAATTCAATTATATTTGCTATAGGATGGACAACGGACTTGGAGCTCCGTTGCTGTCTCTTCAGCATCTCTCAGGAACTTCATGTTAATTCAAATAATGGAAATAAGAAGTTCAACTTTTGCTCTAGAGCAGATCTTCTGATCTACTAACTGAGTAACAACTGTAACAGTTTGTTTTTTGACTGAAGCAGCCAGATCTCAAAAGCCTTACCTCGCAGGTGTCTTTATACCAGTAAGTAAAACCAAAGTACTTCACAATACACTTGATTGCATCCATACAGAATTGTTTAGTGCACTTTAAAGACCTGACTCTGCAGGGCTCCTAGTGCAGGAAGACACCAAGAAAAAAAGGTTTTCTAGGTGAAGATGAAGATGTGACTGTCTGTTAGCAAGAGTTATGCTGCTTTGCTGGGCAAACAGCTCAGTGTTTGAGTTTGTGTGCTGGTGTTTACTTAAACTTGACATGGTTGATCTCTGTGCCAATCACACACAAATATGTACATCAAACTGTGTTTGCATAAAGCAACCTTGCAGTTAATTAAGAAATATAGAGAGATTTAATCTGGATTGACACTGTCAAATTATCTACAACACAGAGTTCTGTTTTTCTATTCTATAGCAGTTCTTGAATAAGGAATCGCATCTCAGACTTGCATTTAACCCATTCACATGTACTATCACTATGGACTTATGATCACAGTAGAGGCACGATGCCAGACTTCCTAGGTGACATTTATATTTTTGCCAAGTCATTAACCTCACATCAAACTAATTTTCAATCTACTGTACCACCTGAGGGCTTAGGATATTTGTTTGGTCAATCAGTTCTTGTAAATCATGGACTCATCTGAGACCTGACTGTAGTTTTGCCACTGGAACATATCACAGTCCTAAACACAGTCCTCAAGAACAGCGCTGCCTCGTATGAGCTAAGGGACAGATACTTGAGAGAGAGGCTCCAGCTTTACATTGCTTATACCTTTAATAAAGCATATACAACAGAAACTACATACGGCAATCGTAAGACAGTTTGCTATAGGTAGCCAATACAAAGTATAAACTTATTTCAGATGTTTTTAAAGTATCATATATAAAACACTAAAGGAAGTACAGCTATCTGGCATTCTTGTGAAGGCTGGAACATTGGCCGTTATGTATAAAATATTTAAGAAATGTAGTTTTGATGTGTTATTTTCCATGTCTTTTTGCCTGCAAGTGGAGAGGTGGATGGGATTCCCAGAGAGTCTCTTTTATAGATTCTGCTGACAGCTCTACAGATCCACTTCCCTTCAAGCCCTGTTGGTTCTCTTTTTACGGAAAACACAAACCAAACCAAAACTGGTACATCTTCTCCAAACTTTACAAAGAAAAATAAAAGAAACTTTGCCTACAGAGAAGGTTTTTTTTTTTAACCATTTCATTTTTATGTGGTTTCATTAACCCCAGGTGCTCTGGAGCTCTAGGCACACGTAGGAAACAAAACCCAGGGGCTTTTGCCCTCGTACAAAACCTGTCCTGGCCACCAACGTGCATGGCAGGCTCACAGAGTAGGCTTCCTAATAGGTTTTGATGCCTTTGAGACAATACATGGTAGATAAAACAATACATGAAGCCTTTTCAAAATCTATACTCCATTTCTTTCATTTGAATCCCCAAATCTCCAGTGGCTGGGAAATGTGAAACCTCATGATTACACCCAAGATATCTAGCTGTTCAATGTGACTTTTTCCCGATGTGCTCCTCACTCTACTGTTGTGTGTGTCAATTGATTTTGCTTTTATTAGGAGTTATCAGGGTACTGAGTTTTAGCTAATCACTAGTAGGCACCTGACCATTCCACAAATGAGAGCTGAGAGCAGTAGGCACTGTCTGGAGAAGGAGCAGGGGGCTGGGGGAAAGAATTCTGCCTTGAGCTCTGCTACTGATGCTCCACACACCATTCAACAAGCTGTGTAACTGCCCTTTCCCCGAGCCTCAGACTTAACTAGCAAACCAGCTGTGACATTCAATGTTCACAAAGCATTTTGAGATCCATGGATTAAAAGTTTTACCTCCTGTAACTGTCAAGTATTATCAGCTAAAATCTCCCCCTCAAATGTTAGGGGAGGAGGCAGAGAGGGATGGGAAACAATCAATAGCAATACAAACCTTCCACCCCCACACTCTTCTAAATTTATGACCCCTATCATGGGTTAAGGGTGGTCTTACATTCACTGGTGTCTGCTCTACATTAAAGTTGCTGCTGGAGATCAGCACAATCCAGGTAGAGGTTGAGAAATCCAGGTATCAGTCTAGAATTGTAATGCCAATGTTACCCAGAAGGAGGGGTGGAGAAAATATTCCCTCCTCTCAGTTTTAATTGCCATTTTGCTATCTCACAGCCACCCACTGCAGCATCAGTCTCAATTAGCACCCCTGATGGTAGATGCCCCATCACACGAGGGATTTATGGCTCGCACACCAACAACTTTGTAAGGGCCTGAATTAGGCAACGAATCTGAAATCTTTCTACAGTTAATTCATCCCAAGGTGGGCCCATAAGACATGTTGGCTTTGCGTAGCTGCTCTCCTGCCCCCCCAGTTCTGAAGGAAAACTCAGAAAAGTTGGTAAAGTTCTCTTCTGCCAGAAATTTGGATTCTCCTCTGCAGAGCTGGCAGTATGGCACTGGGCCTTTGCCAGCATCAGTTTTTAAAAAGCTTTACCCTGAATCACTGATGCTTGTTGCATCAATCCCTGTAAATAATGGTTTAGGGTTTTACGTGTCAGCACAACCGCTGCATAATATTGTTGTCACTGCTGAAGCTTTTGCAGGAAATGGAGTCAAGAATACGGTCTGCATTTCAGCTGAAATGCTGAAATTGAAAAATGCTCAGCCACCTAAGAAACAATTGGGTTTGCATTTTGGGAGTCACCTGAACAAAAGGAAAAAAATTTTTTGAAGTATTTTTTTCAGTTCAGCTATTTATTGGTTGTCTTTTTCACTCCTATTTGCAAACACCTGCTCACACTGTGGGTTTTTTATACAGGATCCCAAATGTTTACATATTAGAAGGCAGCTTGTTTCACAGGTGGATTTCACCTGTGTAGAAGCTCATATATCACAAAAACCAGCGCAGCCTGCCCCATCACCCAGCAAACAGGCAGGAAACCCCTCTGTTCCAGCATCCAATCCGTCCCAGATGGAGACCAGCCTGTCTCCATCCATCAGCAAAGCCACGCTGATTTTCAGCAGCTGGCAATCTGGCCCCATATGTCTTAGCTGACCAGTCACATCGCACAAATAATGAACAGTCACAGCAAAAGATTAATGAACTCCAGAACACAAATCACCCATGCAAATGATCCCGGGATTACTAGTGTTTGGGAACGGTGAACACAACTGCAGCTTCTCGCACAGCTCACAATTGAGCCACAAAGCCCATGTGAAACAAGGCGTATGTGAAACCTCAGCGGGACAGAGCCATTAGCACGGGATGTCAAACCAGGGGGACAAGAGCAATGCATACAAATTGGAGCAGGAAATCAAACGCAAACTTTGGCTGAAAAAAAAAAAAACTGTGAAACAAGGCGTATGTGAAACCTCAGCGGGACAGAGCCATTAGCACGGGATGTCAAACCAGGGGGACAAGAGCAATGCATACAAATTGGAGCAGGAAATCAAACTTTGGCTGAAAAAAAACGGTGAATAGTAAGTTTGCCAATCAATGACATTTTGGGAGGATCGTAGCTCCCCATGAATTCAGACTGAATTCGATAAAACTGGTTTAGCTTTAAGCAATGAAAAAATATTTTCAGTACATACGAAGTACTTCGTTCTGGTATTTCCTGAGGAAAATGTTGCAGCTTTTTATTTTTCAGTGAGACTCCTACTTAAGGTTTGGATATCTTATTTTAAAATAGTAATAAAAAAGCATTTATTATCATGAAAATGAAATATTTAATTTTGGACCAAATAGTTCAAGTTTGGGTCAAATTTGGACCTTTGCCCATAATAAAGAGACCACACACATGATATACATATATGCACACACGGTACGCATGCTTTCCTTTCAACTGGTTAGGCCAATGAAGTGTAAAAACCCTTCTGACAGCTCCGCACAAATATTTCTATGGAAATGGCAAAGCCTTTCCTTCACACCCAGAACACACAAAAATCCCATTGGCTTTTCCCAGCCTTTGCAGGTCCCTGCCCTGGCTCTGCCCAATGAGCTGAACAGATGTGATGGGTGTGAGACACCCCCTGTGCTGCCCGGGCAGGTAGAGAGCACACGCTGCTCCAAAACCCAGTGGCCCTGCAAGTCCCTCAGAGAACATTTGGGATGGCATCAGCCAGGATGCTTTGGATCCTCCACAACTAAGCAAGCAGTCTTGGGAAACCTCTCCATCCAACCAGAGCAGGACACCAGGGGAGGAGCGGAGCTCTCCTTACACCAGGCTGAAGCAGGGAGAACCAGACGTTACCCGAAAGGTTGCAAAGTGGCTGGAGTAAAAAACTCAAGACGAATTTTGTAGTTGCTAAATTTAGATTGCTCCCCCGAGGCACCAGCCTTCAGGGATTTCTGCTGTGGGAAAGCAAGTGGCAGGCGCGCGTGGAGGGGAATTTGCTCCCGCTCTCCTGAAAGCCTCCCTGAATGTGCTGTGGGGAAAGACAAGAGGACAGAGCAGGACTGACATTGGAACAATTCCTTCCGAAGTCTAGAGTTTAATTTGCCCTAAAACGAAGCAATTTTTCATCGGGTGCAAAGCATTGCTGCTGACCTTTAACATCTACAATGTATATATCAAATAACATATCTTCTGTCATATTCCCCTTTCCCCTCTTCAGCTTAGAAAAATTGCAGAATACGTATGGAAATAATCACATAAAAAAAACAAGCAGCCGCTGAAGGTTTTCCACCAACCAGGATACCAACCTCCTGGTTAACAGCAATGTCACAAAGAAGCTGTAAAACCCCCAAAGTCATTTCCTCCTTCTAATTCACAATGACATTAACAAGATCTGAACCCTGACCTGCAGGTGACTAAATTATGTTGCTAAGCAACTACACTTTCAAAAAAGAGCGAGAAGAGGAGCGGGAGGCAGAGGCACCCCGGGCTGCTGCCACGGGGTAAACACGCTTTGTGCCCGGCTCCCCGCGCTCGGGACCCAGCGCAGGGAAGGAGGGGGGGCTCCCGTCAGGTTTACACCCTGTTTGGGTTTTTTTTTTTTTTTCTTTTCATGATAATCCACACAGACAGGTATACAAGAACATTGCTACAGCTAAAAATGACAAAATGAAATATAGCAGCCATTTTTCTTTGGAGAAGAGGTGCTTATAAATTCACTTTGTCCAAAGTATCTCTCGCTCCGGCAATACATCAAGCCATGCAGCCCCATCAGTCTGAATCAATTAGAAATTACTCACCAAGTAAATTACATTGAAAAGCTTTGATTTGTTACTGGAGTTTGTTACTGTTCTCTTCAATCTTAAAAGACTGAAAGCAAAAAAGTAATAATGTGACAGTGATAGTGAAATGTAACTTTTATTGAGATTGATGGGAACCTATTTGCCACAATATTTGCTTTTAACAATTTAATTTTTCAAACACTGCAAAGAGAGCCATAAATATTTGATTATGAAGTTCTTCCAATTTATGGTACATTGGTTTGGACTGGTTGCCTATCTTTTCAACATTTTTATATTTCAGTTCTAAAAATATTTCTACCAACCATATGTTCATAACTACCTTTTACTTTGCCTCCTAACCATGTTCTTTTAACTTTCATCTGTTGCAGGTTAGTAACCTTTCTACAAAAGGCACTTCAGGCACTGAAAGAAAACACAAAAGGATGGCTCCCTTAAGAAAATATTGTTTTTTACAGCTTTGGTTTATTTTTGAATTCTGTAAAAGGGCCAGCTCTTTCTGACATGAAGGTCGCTGACAAAACTTAGTGATTTTGGTGGGAGCCAGGCTCACTTCCCTCATTAGCATTGCTTACCCTCACCGTGGCTGCTGCACCACTGGAACACAGTTTTGTAACTGGTAGAACACAAAGCATTTCTCAGGCTAAAACATAAAATGAGTGCCAGCAAAACTTACGTTAATCACAGACAAAGTTTCCAGCTAGAAATACTTCTTTGTGTATGGAATAGGTTTGCAACTGCTGTTTAGAACAGAGGACTTTGCCATTTTTGTGGACACAAAAGCAGGTTAAACTGGAATTTTCTGATGTGACAATTCTTACAGATGTGTGTAGAAAACGGGCACAACAGCTAACTTTGTCAATCTCTGCCTGGTCTCCAGCCATATCTAAATGTAAGGAAGTGCACGAGCGGAAACAGCTTTTACGGCCAGTTTTCCCCAGGTTGTGAACAAGGCAAGGATGAACACAACAGGCGTTGCTGCTGTGTGTTCAGATGCTGGATTTCACCCACTGAGAAAGACTCATCGATGAGTGGACGCTGCCAGCTCCTGCTTGCCTGCCTCAACTGGGTATTAATTAGGTCATTTTACAGATGCCAACGACAGATTTTCTGGTAAAATGTCTTAGTGTCCAATGAATCTTTCTGCCAGGTCGGCTGCTTTCTTATTCCACCTCGTACCTGGCAGGAAGCTCTGGTGCTGGAGATCCCGTATCACCCTCTCCTCCTCCCCACTCCCAAACCCCTACACTTCCTGACCTGATGCTCATATGGGAGGGTATTAAACTAAACAAAGTAGTAAATGCAGTAGAATATAATACTAACAACAAAAATTAAAACAAATGCAATCTAAAAAGCACTTCTTAAGCGCATTTAAGGTACAGTGTCCTACCTAAATGTCAAATTCTAAAGTGTGTCACTTGTGGAGAGAATGACTCAGAAACTGAAAGACAAGGCAAAAGGAAGAGTCAGGTTAAGTTCTTTTAAAGGCCAGTAAGTAGATGACAAATGCAGTTCAAATAGTGCAGGTGAAGAATGAGTCATTATTAATGTCCAAGGGCTTTAGTTATTGGTGCTGAATGGAAAAAAATCATTATGTTTGAAGCTTTATACTGGCATAGAGTAGAAATTATATGCAATCCCTGCTAAGTGCCCGATTTTACTGCTAGAAAATCCCTCTGACTGAAATGTACTTCAAAGTAAACTACTTTAGAATTTCTTTGCACTGTTGGATGCCCAACCAAAGGTCATTTTCTCTCTCTCTTTGTGCATCATTGTAGCAATTTTTTTAAAGTTTTTTTTTTTTTTCTCCCTCTTCTGCAGTTTACTTCCATTTTTCTATACTTCAGAGCGCCTAAACTGAAAATTGGATGACCGCGTTTGGAAATGAAATGCAAAATCAGGCGCCTACAGTGATTTAAAATGACGATGTTTATTCATTACCGACCTTTCCCTGCGAGGCACTGGCCACCCTCTTGTGCCCCAGAGCTCGGTCTGTGCGGAGGGGCTACAGAGCAGCCCCGGGTGGGAGCCCGGCTCCTCCCCTCCTCCCACTCACAGCCCAATTACCCACAAGATTTACTTTCCCCTACAGCAAATTCCCACCATGCCCAGGAAAAATCCTTTACCAAGGAAGCTTTTTTTCCTTCGCGTTTTGGGATTCTCCGGCTCCAAGAGCTGACTCACCCGGTGTGTTTTTCCCTCTCCTGACAATGGGAGCGGTGACAGAGCCCCCCGGTTAGAGGCTGAAAGTTCCTCACTTTGGGATTAAATGCATCTGCTACCAGCAACAGCCAGGAGCACTTTAAAGGTGGCAGAATTCACTGAATTTCATTGAATTTTTAGAGTTGGAAGGGACCACAGAGATCATCCAGTCCAACTCCCCTGCCAAAGCAGGACCACCCAGAGCTTGTCAGAGCATGTTACTCAGGACTGCATCCGGGTAGGACTTGAAAATCTCCAAAGAAGGGGACTCCACACCCTCCCTGGGCAGCCTGTTCCAGGGCTCCGTCACCCTCACCGTGAAAAAGTTCTTCCTCATATTCAAGTGGGACCCTTTATGTTCCAACTTGTGCCCGTTGCCCCTTGTCCTCTCACTGGCAACTACTGGAAAGAGTCTGGTTACCTCCTCCCTCAGCCCGCCCTTGAGATACTTGTAGGCATTAATAAGGTCTCCCTTCAGCCTTCTCTTCTCCAGACTAAAGAGTCCGAGCTCTTTCAGCCTCTCCTCATAAGGGAGATGACTCCAGTCCTTGAATCATCTTTGTAGCCCTACGCTGGACTCTTTCCAGTAGTTCCCTGTCCCTCTTGAACTGGGGAGCCCAGAACTGGACACAGTATTCCAGTTGTGGCCTCACCGGTGCAGAGTAGAGGGGCAGAATGACAATTCGGAGAGAAGCAGAGGGCTGTGCAGAGCAACTGTTGGGCTCGTCGTCCTCTTTTATTAATTCAAGAGAAGCCCCATCCCAAACCTCCCAGGAACAGCCACGCTCTCAGGACACAAATGGGGGTACAGTCAGTGCTGGTACAGACAGCTTCCACCTCCCTCCTGCTGCTCGCTTAGGACACTAGAGCAGCCTGAATGTTACTCTAAGTTATCCTGGCTGAATATCAAAGGTATCTGGGCACTCTTCCCTCCCCACCTGTGATATTTAGGAGCAGGGGATTAAAACCTGTAACAGAACAGAGTGCCTGAAGAACCCCTCAGAGCAGGACAACAGCACTCCTGTGCCCACAAACAGACTGGGTAAGGGCAAAGCAGCACAAGCTACTCTGATTTGATGATTGCTTCAAGTCTATCTCTTGGACTGCTATCAAAAGAGCTAATTCAGCTGAAAATTAATGTCACCAATCCTCCTAACCCCCTGGAAGAAAAAAAAAAATTAGTGTTAGCCTACAGCTTCCCAGGTAGCTTACACAAGCACTAGCACCAGCAACACCAGTCCCTGAGCATGTGAACCCTCCCTCTGGCAGCCTTCCACACGACAGGCAATCCCGCAGTGACAAATCCCATTCCTTTATTTATTTCCTTTCACTGATGGACAAAACAGCAAGTAGCTTTTGACCAGCACGTGATCCAAAGGAGAGAAGGGAACACCAGGAACAAAAGAACATTTAATAGTCATGAGAAAAGGACAGACACGCACGTTTGAACAACATGGGCTGCTGCAACACATGGCATTTTGGTTTTTTTTCTTATTATTTTCAGTAACAGCAATATGACTTTTGTCTTGCAAAATGGCATCATATGTTGCAAACACAGCGTGTCCCAAGGCCTTTCAATTTTTTTGGTAGAATACAAAGTTGTGCTTACACGGTTCTCTGTACTACACTGACAGGAGGGAAAGAAAGGGGAAAGAAATAGGACAAAAAGAAAAACTCTTCAGGGCAAGTTAGTAATAAAAGAAATGTGAAGTTTCTAAACTGACTTGGGCATTGGCATAGCACTCGGGAAACCCATGTTCAGCTTCCAATTTCTGGTGCAGTACCATCCTGACCAGCTCTCTTCATTTCTCACTGCTTCCATTTTTTCAACTCAAAAATGACACTACTAACCACCTTGCCTTATATATTTGTGTGGTAAAGACTAACTCATTATTAATAACAGAGAGAGGTTCAGAAACACAATGAGTGCCATATGAGCCGGCAGAAACTCTTCTATCCCCCCTGCACCAGGCTTCATACAAAAAGAGATAAAGGGGTTGATTTCTAGCAGGAGAGCTGTGACTGCTGCAGATAAAGGTTCCCTACAGACTAAAGGCGGCACTATTTGAAGGTATTTAGTGTTATAGCTTTCCTTACACAGCCATCTTTATTCTACATAGAAGTATATTTACAGAATTCAGGCTTCCATGTGCTATGGAGTGGCAGGGAAAGGGGTTTGTTTCCCCTTTTTCCCATCATTTTCCCCCCTAAGGCTGACCTGGCTCCATCCCCTGCCCCGAGCCATTCCTGGGGGCAGCTGTCTTCTCACCCACACCCCCAAAAAGCCACATGAAACCCCTTCACCCCCCAGAGCACAGGCTGACATTGCTCCTGCCTCTGAAGCCATTTCAGAGGACCTAAGAATATTCTGAGTGGATCACGACTTGAGACCTGTATTTGTCCTTAAAAAAAATGAACTATCAAAGAACAAACCCAAAATCGCTCTGAGAGAATGCACAATTCTCCTCTGAGCACCTGCGCAAAGGAGGGCAGAGGATGGAAAAAATCACACACCACGTTTCTAAGGGAATTGGTGGAAGTCACTGATACACAGTGATAAGGGCAGGTAAGCACTTAGACAGCAACAACTACTGTCCTCAGCCAGCACACACTCCTGAGAATCCCTCCCTGGGAAACAGGGCTGCAAACATTTTGGGAGCAGCACAGAGCGGCCATCAGAAGGGCCTGGCAGTGGGGAAGGTGCTTGTCATGGAGAAACCCAGGCTGAAAAAGGATCCTGTCAGCCCAGCCCATGGCTCGGAGACAGGGGGAAGGGATCATTTCGAACTTTAATTGGAGTTAATTCTACCTTTGTGCAATTTCTTCCCATTTCTGAATAATGTCGTTGCCAAAGCCTTTTTATTTTTTTTTTTTCTTCAGTTAAAAAAAGTCCCAAAACCTAGTTTTAGTGGCGTGAAGCTGAGTTGGAACATGCAGCCACAGCCGTGGTAGGGAATTTACATGTCTGATGGTAGGAACAGTGGCTGGAAGCTTTGGCACTTCAGAATTCATAAAAGTTAAAAGAAAAACAAAAACAAAAACAACAAACCACCACAACAACCTCAAGAGTTACCTGAAGAAGTTACCAAAAGTTGCACTGTGGATGACAAGGACAAGCAAGGAGCCTGAGGAGTATCCAGAGAATTATAAGGTATCTCGTGACACTCCACCAAACAAGCTGAGCATTTGCATGGGCAGTGGACCAATTCTTCAAGGTGTTCAAGCTCAGGAAGTTGGATGGGGCTTTGAGCAATGTCACCTAGGGAAAGATGTCCCTGCCCGTGGCAGGGGGATTGGACTAGATGGTTTTTAAAGGTTCCTTTCAACCCAAACCATTCTATGATTCTCCTGACCTTAGATTAGGCTGCAGGGGAACAAGGACGGCAGGGAGACCAAAGGCAAGCAAATACATCCCAGTACTTCATAAACACAAACACCCCTCCTCACAGGATTTATGCCAGTTTACATTAGGATTAATTTATTTCTTAATTAGGATTACAAACACTTTGCTAATACAAAACGAAAAGAAATCCCCTGCCTGATAAAATATGGCCCTGTATGCTATCTCATAAGGGTCTTAATGTAAATCTCCATTCCAACAGGGAAAGCTCAGAGGTGAAACACAAACCAACCTCCAGGCATCTGGAGGACTTTCTGCCCTTCAGATAAAGGTGGCTGTTCTGGAAAGTAAATGCTTCCAACAGCCTGGTAGGTTCAGGGACAGGAACAAGGTCCACTGTGACCCAAACCCTCACAACTCCTGGGATAAACTGATTTCTCATCATCAGACTTCTCATATCTAGAGTTAATTTGTCTAGTACCGTGGTGTAAAACAGTAGGTTGGGCAGAATCCAACCTCATACACTCATCATAGAATTATCTCTCTAAATAATACCTCTAAACTCACCAGGGTGCCTAGAAAACGCCCTCTGGTTTATATACACAGAAATGGGATCAAATCCTCTAAAAAATCCACACCGCATTTTACAAAGCTTCCTGCTGGTAAACAAGTTTGTGATTTTTAATTAGGACTATGCAGACATGAGGCCAGACATGCAATGTTCAATAAACCAGTTAGTTTTTACATCAGTAATGAGTCTTAGAATATTAATGTAGGGCCTTCAGAAGTCAGAAACAGAAGAGTAAATGTGCAGTGATCCTAATGTTACCCCAAGGTGCATGTGAGCAGCAGAGATATTAACAACTTCAATAGTGTAAAGTTTAAAAAAAAAATAATCTGTAGAGGTGAAAATGTATATTTCGCACGGGTTAATATAATCAGCTGCAGGTAGATTTCAGAGGATTATTTCCAATCTTTTGAGAAGAGATTTCTTTTGTGGGCATGATAAAAATTGTTAATATGTTGCTGCTGTTTTATTCAAGGTGAAAATTTTACTTTAATCACTTTCAAATAAATGCGAAACTCAACCATTACTCTCTTCTAATAATACTGAAGAAAATAGTTCACACTAAATCTAACATAATGAACACAGCATGTTCATAGAGAACTGAGTGTTCTGAGCTTAAGTCCCCTTTAATCCATAATTCCTTTGGAACTACATATTACATCCACATGAATACCAAAGAGGTTTATGATTAATGTTATTTTAATGAATAATAAAAGAATTGATGATGATTTACACAGAGTTATTTTCAGGTTTTTTTCGCATAAAGATTTGTTGGTTACAGACTCTAATATATATAAAATAGAGCACTACAACCTGATTGGGATGGTAATACTTTTGCAAAACCTTCTAAGCAATGTGAGCTGCACTGAGCTGAGAAGAGCTGCAGGCTCTGAGAGGCCCCAGGTGCTCCTGGAGTCCTTCCCTTCCCCAAGCTGCGCTGAGGCAGCACGATAAGAGGTGCAAGTTCTCAGGAGAAGGGACTTTTCCAGCGTGAGTAGCTGGGCCTGATTCTCACCTTGCACCAGTTTGACTCCAGGATTCCTACCCGGTTACTCCTCACATAGGGTGATGTCTGTGAGAGGAGATCTGGCCACACTGTGCATCACTCCCTGCAGAAGAATGCTGGCTCCCAGCTCCCGCCCTTGAGCACGATCCTCAGCTGTTCCGAGTGCCAGCAAGGTCACTGGCAATTAGTCACACCAGCACAACAAATGACAGCAAGTCACAAATGCTGTGATTTCCCAAAACAACGGGCAGTTAGGGAGCTTTCACGGAAAGACTGAAGCTGGAGTTTCCCTCAGCGCAGTCAGGCTACAGACTTTAGGAGGGTTTTTACCGCATCAGCCAGCTCGGAGGCGCAGACACCGAAAGCTGTCCTGCAAATGCTCTGCATGTGGAGTGGGATTACTGGGGCTGGGGATCTCCAGGGCTGTGGTTCTCCCCCTGATCTCTGGTACAGAGCTGCAATACCCGCTGCCTCTCACCGCTTGCTTTCTTGCCTTCTAATCTGAGACGCCGGCTCTGGCCAAATCTCTTTGGCTCATCTTTCCAGGAAAGTCAGGGAAGTGAAAGAAGGGCTGTGAAGCGGTGATAGCACAGCATAAGCCTGCATATACTGTATCCAAATAACCTATTAATGAAAACCCTTTGGCAGCTATTTAAATGCTGTGAGTACAGAAACGTCTGCAGTCAGAACTCTGTGGGATCCCTTCCTGAAAATGCCATCACCATGTTGTTATAATTAAAATAACATCCCCTCCAATGCCAGCTATCTTTATTAGGTACCAAACACTGAACCTCTTCCCAAGTCACTGGGGTGCAAATTACTTTTCAAAAACATTTTTGGAACTGATTCAGGCACAAACATTCACACTGGAATGAATTTTCCCAGGGACGAGAGTGGTGTTCCTTCCCCCTGGCTCTGCGCTGGAGACTTCTGTCTAGTTATTGACACCTGGCTGGATGCTGGAGCTGGTTTTGTGGATTTAAGTGCTGGTAGACTCTAGCTCATATTCCCTAGTGATCTTTTTTTTTTTGATGTTTTTGTCACTTCAACCAAGCAAACAAACAGCCACCACAATACCTCCCAGCAGAACTCCAAATGAAGTTTTAGTCCGGAAAAAAGATTGCAAGCATGGAACCAGGAAAGGCATGAGTTGGACGTGAATGCTCGCCAAAATTAACTCCAGTGTAAAACTTAACTTTTCTGTAAAATAACTAATTCATCATTCACATTTTTATGGCGCAACCATGAAAGTTTCTCTCTGGAGGAAAGTTCTGGTGTTGTCTGCTTTTCCACGCGTCTGTCCATAGCTGAGATCTAGGCCCAGCCCTGTGTGTTGCTGCTATCGACACCCCCCTAACACTGACGTTCACTATTCAGCAGGGAAGGGTGGTGGGTCTGTAAAACCTGCACTCCTGTCACTCACAGCTGGCGTCTGATTCCCCAACAGCTATTCACAGCCAGCCCAAGGACACTCAACCCATCTGCCTCTCAAGAGAGACAACTTGGGGCTCACTCTGGAAACATCCCTGTCTGGACCAGATGTGGTGGGGCAGAGCCTGGGGTAGAACTACTGAGTCCTTGTCCTTAAAACAAAGACCCCAGAAAGCTTTTGAATCTCTAAACACGAACTAGAACAACCTACTTTTGAACACAAAAAAGACTCAAAGAGTTTGAAAGCAGATCTCCCTCTGCCTTCCCTTCTGTGTTGTTCTCATTACAGCGAGCGTTCAGTGGCATCCTTTGCTGCAAGAGGCTGCCTACAGGTGACAAAAGGCTACTGGGAAGGGACACGTGTACCTACACACTGGCACACTGTGTCTTTTGAGAAGCCACAAGGGCATCTGAGGGACCGAGTCTTCAGAGGGTGCAGGTCTCCCAGAGGTTGTGTGTTCCTTACAGACAGCTCAATGCCTTTAGGTATTTAAAAGCACACTGTGTGTCAGCGGTTTGGTGAATGACTCCCACACTTGGATATCTGAGTCCTGGCTTCTCTCTGCTCTTCTCATCAGTTGCCACCAAATTCTCTCATCATCTCTCTGCGCTCTCTCTGTACTCCAGGAGCATCCCTCAGGTCTGCCTGTGTTCACTCAGCTCGTCTGACCAAACTGCAGCAGATGGTACCACAGGCAGAAACGAGTCCCCCTCCCTGCTGCCTACCTACACGCTTTTAGAGGACACAGTAAGATACAGACAAACAAGTAAAACACACGCCAGGGCTCTCAAAGGAAATGCACAATTGGAAAGCTTCTAATCAAATTTCACAGGTTGAACACGCTCGGTATTTTGGGAGATGCTGATCACACCCTCCCTCCTTTCCAAATAATCGCATGCCAGTGGTCAAACTTTCTCCAGCCCCTTCCCATGCACACTGCAAGAACTTTGACAAGTAAATGGCTACTGAAACAATCACCGAGTATTTTAATAATATGAATTTCATATTCTGCATTCAGTCAACAAGCTAAGAAGCAGAACAAGATGTGGTCCACAGGAAATAGGAGCAGGTTTTCCTGATGCCAGACCCTGGATTTTCTGAGGGCACAGACCATCAAACCAGAGAATATTTAATATTTGAAAAAACATCTTCTTGTAAGTTTCATATTGCCATTTATGTTATTTGGAGCTCTCCCAGTTTTTTTAAGTACCTCACTCAGTTTTCTAGAACAACTTGGATACTTGATAAACAAAATGCCGCTCCTGTGCCTCACATGATCTCAGTGTCGATCTGCTAACAGGGTCAAAGCCACCTTTCAGAAACTTTGGCAAACACACCACAGAATGACTTTTCCCGTTAAAAAAAAAAAACCGGACTGCATTTTGTTGCAACTAAATTTTTAAAACTCTTGTTCTAAATGTTTAGAACCATAAAAAATACATAAATGTTAAGGGAAACAAGGAAGCAAGCAGGCTGTGTGTGTGGTAGATGACCTCATTATTCCACTGTGACCAGCTGGAAACCTGCTGGGTTGCAGCCAGCCTCCCACATGTCTGTACGACCAATGCATGGATGGAAGCCTCTGCTGGATGGACTGTGAGAGGTGGAAAGCAAGTTTCTCAACTGATTTGCTTATTCCTAAAGGGTTTGGGCCCTTCCCTTTAGAGCAAAGAGCAAGAAACTTTTCCCACTATCTCCTACCAACAAACAGCTGACAACTCTTCTTATTTCCCATGAATTTGGCAACTCTCCAGCCTGGCCTTCCAAACATCATCTGGGCTGCTATAGTTAGTGCCAGTTCCAGAAATAAAATTTCTAAGAGAGGAACATCAGAGGTTTCTATTTTATCATCAACATTTTCTGCACTGGTGTTTCACCTTCAGTGTTTTGCTATCATCTTTGCCACAATCACGTTTTAGCATCTGCTGTGTCAGCATCATGTTTCAGCATCAGCATTTAACCATCAGCTGTTCCACCATATGGCACAAGAAGCATCAGCAACACAGCACTTAAAACACATACAAGCAAACAAAAAGCACTTGTAATTCCCCTCCACTCCCCATTACCCTTTCTTCACGCCATAGCCACCTTTCCCTGGGACAATACAGTCTTTGTCTCTTCTTTTCCCATGAAGAAATATATTCTGAAGGGAATTAAAGAAAAACCTAACCAAACCAAACAAACAAAAAAACCCCCACAAAACCAACCAAACAAAAAACCAAATAAAAAACAAACAAACAAAAAAATCAAACAACTTTGCTCCTCAAACCAAACAAAAACCAACCAAACAAAAAAATCAAACAACTTCGTTCCTATAGGCAAATTTGAAAGAGTCTCTTTTGTGATCTGAACTTCCTCTGAGATTCACGGAAGCTTTTTTAACGTCCTGTGCTATGAGAGCAAACTAAGGGTCACGGACTGTCATGCTTTTAATCTCGACTGCCATTTGGCACGGGAGCCTCCCAGCAGCAGTGACAGGAGCCCCTTCCTCTGAGATTCACGGAAGCTTTTTTAACGTCCTGTGCTATGAGAGCAAACTAAGGGTCACGGACTGTCATGCTTTTAATCTCGACTGCCATTTGGCACGGGAGCCTCCCAGCAGCAGTGACAGGAGCCCTCCTGGAGAGCTGGACTGAATTCCCAACTAGTGCCATCTTTTACTGTCTTGGAGGATAAATTTAGGACACTTTTTTTAGACTACAGTTCTTCAGAAGGACCCAGTTGATTTTGCAAACATTTAGTGTGCAGGACAGGCTGGTTGAAGTAAGCACCATTAGCACAACTGGGCAACATTTTATGGAATCATATTTTAGACCAACACTGAAATGTTGGGTAGGTACAGAAGCCTGGGAGGAGTCAGGCTGCATTTATCTCTGAGGAAGGTACAGGAGTCTTGGTATTTCATGACTCACATCATATACTATCCATTTTTTCAGATTGTATTAACCGCCCCAGCAAATGGTAGCAAACATGGTCCTTTTCTGAGGGCTGCAATCTGCAAAACCAAAGCTTGGTTTAACTCGCGACCAAATGAATTTGATATCTGCTCAACTTACAAGCAATTATGTCTCAAGTTTGTTCCGAGCAGAGAGTGCCATTTTTCCACCTCATTGTAAAATTTGACAAATGCAAATTTTGTAGGCTTCACTTTGAGTGTGAAATTTTCCAACACGGTGCCTGTTTATCTATAGAAAGCTGTAGCTAGCAAGATATCTTTAAGAAAAATGCAGCAGAAAGGGAATTAAATGAGACATAGGGCTTTTCACCATTGTGGTCAGAGTCTAATCGCTCCTTCTCATGCTTTAAAGAACAGTCGGTATGAATCAGTAGTTTTCTATTTTATAGGATAGCAAGGAAAAACGTCGATCTTTGGAAACCACTCAGGAGCAAAGAAGCCAAACTGAGATCACCAGAGCTGAGAAAACCCACGACTGACAGGACAGCATCACTGGCCTCTGCTGGTGTAACAATCACAGTTAGCAATGCTATGCACCTAAGTGCCAAGAATATAAAGGAGGAAGATTGATATTAAAAACTATCAGAATTTACTCTTTGCATTATTAGGTCTGACGATGCAACAATCTTATTTACTTCGATTCAAAGTTTTAGATCAGAAAATCTGAATTTGCAACAGTAAAAGACAGTTAGCATTCGTTCTGGTGACAGTATGCTAATCTCTAAAGCCACATTCTCACATGAAGGGCACATCTGATCAAGCCTTAGATGAAAGGCCCCACATGACTGGAAGCCTAGTTAAGACGTGAAGACATCCAGAAACACCCAGAACAACAAGAAGTGGCTGTCTGTAAAGAGAATTCAGAACCAGTTTATTTCATAACTTTCTGGAATGTATGCTGCCATGCAACATCCCAGTTACTGGGGGGGGAATCTCTGCAGCATGTTATCAATGGTTATTTCACTCATGTGAATAGATCCTTAACTAGCCTGAGATTCTCCACACCCAGCAACACTTTTTTACTGTAACATGCCACATTTTTCTTCCAGAAAATGAATCCACTATGCTTTCCAGCCAACATAAGCTTTTGTCACCAGCGGAGTCTGCATCTGCACTACTAATCACTCCAACCTTGTAAATCGTAAACAGGTCTCTCACAAAGCCAGCAGTACCACTTCCAGCAGTAATGCTATTAACCTAATCCCTGGTACTTATTACAGAAACTCCTGACACACAGCTTAGCAGATACCAGAAAATATAGTTTTTCCCCAGTAAAGTTGGAGCTGATCTTTATATGTTATAAGCATTATTAAAAGCAGTTGAATTAAAATATTGAAAGTTGAAGCTTCTACAGGCTTTGGTGCCCAGATGTAAAAATGGGCTGGAGCGACCTTCCTGGCACATAAAGATAATGACACAGGGGAACATGCTGCCTGCGTGGCGCATTCTGCTTTTAATGTTTTGCACATTTTTTGTTTGTTTAACTCCCACAGATATAATTCTTGGCGGTCTAACTGCAGAAGACGACTGGAAGTCTCACAGATGTGATATGAAAACCCAGGATTATCTCAGAGATAAATAACAATAGGCTCTGTTCCTATGTCACCAAGTAATGCAGGCTCCATTCCTCCCGGGGCCAGCTAGTTGGAAAGAATTTTGAAGATCCACCACCAAAAGCCCATGCAGTACTTTGAGATACATGGGAAGCTACTGTTTTAGATGTGAAATGTAAGATGTTTAATGCACTTACTGTGGGTTAGACTGTCAAAGTTCCACTCAGCAGTCATTGAAAGTGGAATCTTATCTCTGAGTTGGGTAAGACTGCCAGATGCATGGATGAAGCTCTCATATGAGGCGCACAGTGCAGGTCTCACTGACTAAGGTAAGTTATCTTAGAAAAAATCCATGAAGAAATGATGTTCAGAGGGCTGGAGCCCCTCTGCTGTGAGGACAGGCTGAGAGAGTTGGGGGGGTTCAGCCTGGAGAAGAGAAGGCTCCGGGGAGACCTTAGAGCCCCTTCCAATCCCTAAAGGGGCTCCAGGAGAGGTGGAGAAGGGCTCTTTATGAGGGAGTACAAGGGGTAATGGTTTTAAACTGAAAGAGGGGAGATTTAGATTAGATCTCAGGAAGAAATTCTTTGCTGTGAGGGTGGTGAGAGCCTGGCCCAGGCTGCCCAGAGAAGCTGTGGCTGCCCCATCCCTGGAGGGGTTCAAGGCCAGGCTGGATGGGGCTTGGAGCAACCTGGTCTGGTGGGAGGTGTCCCTGCCCAGGGCAGGGGGTGGGACTGGATGGTCTTTCAGGTCCCTTCTAACCTGAACCATTGTATGATTCTATGAAACCTACACCTTCAAACAGCTGTAGGACCTTATTCTCCCCCCAGAATGGGGGGACAAATTGAAGGCAGGCAAGGAGAGGAAGCCATAGGAGCGGTGCCTCAGAAGCAGGGTAAACGCCAGCCTGATTCATGGTGTGGCAGAGCTTCAGGAGCAAACCCTGCTCAAACCTGGAGCCAAGACCTGCAGGTATAAATCCACAGCACCACAGTCTTCTAATATTTCATTAGCACCTGAGCTGACAGTACAAACAGAGCAAACACAAGGAAGAGTGAAAAAGCAGAGCGCTCAGAGCTCTTTGTTGTGTCCCACGTTTTGACTGTTGTGCTCCCTGTAAATCTGAACAAGACGATGCTTTTCTCTTCTGAGAATCAGGCATTTAGTTCTGGAAAGTGGCCCACAGAAGAGGTTTCCCTCCAGAAAAGGAAGGAACATTCTTGTAATTTTAAATTAAACTGTGCAATTACTGTTCTTTATTGTTGCCAGTTAAAAGAGATTTGCTACAGTTGCTTACATACACGTATAGGAGCTGAAAGAAACCAGCAGATTCTATAAGGAGGTTTCCTCCTGAGAGGTGTGAATTTCACAACAGCAATAAAAATGTTTTCTACAGAGCGAGAGCTATGATTTAAACACAGACAAATGCTTATTTCCCTTCTGATAGCATTTTCCTCGGTTCTTTCTGACACATATAAATACACTGCTCGGGAAAAAGACCTGGAATATTATTTTAAGATAAGATAGTATAAGTTCATAGTAATTAAGTCAAACTCTTTTTCTATGAAAAGAAGTGAGTGAGCAGGTTTCCATGGCAATTCTTTTCTTACCTTTTAAGACAAAGGACAGCTTAGAGCTACAGAATTAAGTCTTTTTCATCCCTTTCTTCTCATGCTTATGCAGAAGCTGTTTCTGTTTTAAACCATCAGAGGCTCATCTTTTCTGATAAATCCAGCTTCAATATCAATTTCTAATGCAAATTTGCATTAAATATTTAATGGTTTAAAAAATGAAGACTTACAAAGAGTTAAAGAAAATACCGACTCTTGATTTTTCTCAGCCAAATTACTTTCAGGTTAGCATTAGAGGGAGGGTGGGGGTGGCACAAGTCTAACTGAAATAATTTTACCTAATTATTGAGTTATTCCAAGGTGCAACTTCAGTGAGTTAATTGGCACTGCAATAAGGATGAATTTGGCCCAAAGTAAATTCATCTCTTCTCCATTGTTAAGATTGCTCAAAAGAATGTTTTTGTAACCTATTTCTGAAGCCAACCATTGTGTTTCATTATGATTTTCTTTTGATTCTGTTACCATGTGAACAGTGAAATACACATAACCACAGCTCATGATCTCAGAATGTCAACCAAGGGGTATTTTGTGCTTCAGAACCGATTGCAGTGACTCAGAGCGTTCTTTGAAAGTTCTTTGAAAAAGTCACATGTGTGTTTAGATCTAAAGATTAATTGGGGATTAAGGAACCAAGAAGCAGACAGGGAAAATTTTGATCACCTCAAACTCTATACAAGAACTTCGCTTTGAGAAAACCTTTACTGTAAACCCAGTCTTAATTGTGGATTAGATCCTGGGCTGAAGCAAACTGGATTAGTTCCATTGACTAAAACAACTCAAATTTAGTGGAGTTACAACACACAGTAGAGTGAAGCCAATTTATGAGAGCTGAAAAAATGGGGCTATGTTTAAAACACTAGCTTGCAGGTTCTCACTATGTGGATTACTGACTGCATTTACATTCTATTTAAACAGACAGCACCTGTAAATACACTCCGCTAAGTGGCATCCTGTCCGCTTACTCCTCTATAAGTACTGATTACTTTTGCTGTTAAGATATTAAAGACATAGGACAAGATTTCTAACTAGAGCTGAGGAGCTCATCACACAGATTGCAAATGCTTAGGACCCCGTGTCTATAGGAGGCATCTCGACAGAGGCAGTGAAACGATGCAAGAACAAATGGAAACCTGGACTCAACCTTGAGAGCTACCAGTAACAATGCCCAGGGGACAGCAGCACCGTGCAGGTTCACCAGAGCGGGTCCAGAAGCCCATTCTTGCATTGCTGCACTTCAGCAGCAGTGACTGAAGAAGTCTGTTTTGCACCACAGCCTTTACCACTCCTAGCCTTAGGCAGGAGGAGGTTGCATGGATCCCACCTTCCGTCCCACGCAGGGAAACATGGCAATTGTCAGAGTCTGGGACAATGCTCAGCTTTGTTCCGAAGTCCTACAGCACGCAAGACTGCACCAGTCCACAATGACTCATGTGGCAGTTAGCAACAGAAGGAAGACAACTGTATGTTTTTGGCCTCTGCAGTCTTTTGCCAGTTTACCTACTGCATCGTTATGCTCAGGGAAAGTCCCAAACTGAGGAAAGCTGAGCCGAGTCGCAAGACCTTTCTTTTGCAGCCCAAAAGTCACACCATGATTGCAATCAAATACATTTTTCAGAAACTAGTTGGAAGCTTTTCAGGGACTGCTCAGCTTCTCCTGCTCCATTCCCGATTTAACTCCTCCAACCTGCATCGTTCTTTCTAACAGACAGTGTAAGTGAGATTGTTTTCCTTGTTTTTTTGCATGTACTTACCTGAGAGTTACCAGACACGTACATTAACAAAGAAAGTGTTTTTCCCTGTGACAGACATGGATATGGTAATACAGAAAGAATCTGAGCGGCTGTCTCCGGAATGCTTTTAGTAATGCTAAAAGCTCAGTAGAGACCAGAAGCAAAATAGGTGAGATGAAAATATTCATGTCCCTCCTGCCCTTTGAACCATGAACTCTTTTGTTTAACAACAGCTGTTCTTAACCTGCATTTTGTAGCTTGGTACCTCTAGTTCTCCAGCCATTTCATGCAGCTGTTAGATGACAGAACCATCTCTAGAAGAACTGGTGGTACAGAGTGGAGGAGAAACATTACCCCCTTCAGTAATTCATTTCTCCTTAGGAATGCTGAAGGGCTTCTCTCATCTTCACTTGGAGAAAAGCAAGCAGTTCAAAATACTGTCAGAGCTGAAAAACAACTGGGGTTGTGTAATTCCTGCAAAGAGCAGAGAAAGAAAAATTGCTTGCTTTTGAGAGAAGCTGTGAGAGATTTCTGGAAGTGTTTCTGGATCAGGAGAGAGAGACAGATCTGGGATGCGTTCAAGACAGATTTCTGAGCGCCAGCAAAGGCATTGGGCTGGGTTCAGCAACCTGACTATAAAATGAGATGGGTAATACTGCCAGCTCTTTGAAAGAAAAATTATTTGGGTTTATTCCCAGCTGTGCTAGAGAATCCCCATGTAACTCTGGATGAGTCACTTAAATTCAATTTGCTTCTGTTTACCTGTCTAAAAAAATCAGAGAGCAGAGTAATTCGCTTCCTATTCAGATTATAAATGCTCCAGCACAAGATTGCTCTTCCTTTATGTGGAGTGCCAAACCCCAGGTCAGCACAGCTCGTGCCTCAGCTGGAGTTTCTTGTTTCTAACATAATACAAATACCAGTAACTGCTCCCCTCCTCCTTCCTGTGCCAAAAATCTCCCTTCCCCCTTGCTTTTTCTTGCTTCCCAGAATTAATCCTTAGGTACTCACACTTTCACACTGGCCACAGCCAGGCACAGGCCATCTCTTCTCTACTCTCCCTGTTTCAACTAAAAAGAACAAGGTGCCAGCCAGTTTCACTATTCCCGCTCCACTTCCAGATTTAAATGCCGTTTCTTTCCAAGGAGGAGACAAAGAAGAACAATTATAGATGGCTGTTACTTTCATTTAAGAGCAAACCAAATAACTCTTATATCACTTTTCTTGTATTATCATATTAGCAGTTTTAGCAAACATCTTAAACCAGAAGAGCTGCCAAATTCTCAAGTGGCCACGCTTGATTTATAAGCCGCAATTATGTTTGTCAGCTGATAATCAGAGACCAGATCAGTTTTCACCAACTCAGTGGACTGGAAGCGAACACTTTATTACCTTCTACCCAACACTTCTTCTCAGAAACAAAGTGCTTCCAGTAGGCAGCAACTTTTCTCGCTGGAGCAGCAGGGGATGATTTTTTGGTCTGCAGGGCAGAAATTGAATGCTTTTGTCACGTGGGACGCTAAGAAATCACAAAAGCAATTCTTCTCATCTTTCTAATACTTAAAAAGCAGCTTTAAGAGATGGGCTCAACACCACGCTCCCCCCCACTTCCCTCACTGTAAACTGTAAACCTTCTTTCTGGGACTTTCCTGATTAATCAGCGTCATTCACTGCCTGATTTTCTGCCATGGACACACAGGCTGTGTGAGCAATCTTCTCTGCTTGTTCTTGGTGTCTCTGCCTACCTATCTTGCAGTCTAGATGCATCACAAGTACCACCACAAAAGAATCCTAGGTATGCTCCACAAATAAATTAACTTTCCATTTTCAGATAATAACTTTCTGGAAAAAAATAAAGCGAGCTATGCTTCCTGTAGTTCACAGTAAGACTAACATTCACTGAAAATTACTGCTCATTTCAAACATATTCCTTTATTGCAAAGACTTGATCCATGGCACATGCTGGGGTAAGATACCACTGCAAACTTACACACAGTGAAATTAAAATTGAAATTATAAAGAGAAAGAGGTCTACTTAAAGCAGAAGCTCCAGGATAACAAAGAATAAAGATTCAATAGAGAAATATTCATAAGCATGATGTCAGCTCTGCAATCTGGAGCAAGTGCTGCTTTTTTGACTTAATAACAGTGAACGTCAAACTCTTCAGGAAAGGAATTTGCAAAGTCTTGGTAACAAGTCTGCTGTGGAACTAAATCGCGGTGCCTTCACCACAGTAGATTATCTGTCACTCATAAAGTCAGTACTTTCCAAGTCGACTCTTAGCATGGCTCGATATATAGACAGACAAAAATATTTATGAAAACGAAGCGTATCTACCAATATGATGTCACTTTCTTAACTGATTTATAACTTCAATCCTCAAAGGAAAGATGTGCAACAAGCAATCTTACATTTGTACGACAGTAATAAAATTATCCGTTTAGAGGAAAAATACTATTTCCATTGGCCAGATACCACAAAAGAACGGAAAAAACACCAGCTGGATCATACTTTAAAGAGAAGCAAAAAAATTCCCCGAACCTATCTAGAAGGATCAAATTCCTAAGGTGGAAAAAGTCAGAGAGCCTGGTTGTCAAGCCATACAGGCATAAATCAGGACTAAACATGCCAAAAGGCAGAGCGGGATGTTAATCACACTGGCGGAATTGCAGATGTCATCAGTGGGACGGAGACAAGGAAAGCGGTGTTAATGAGATTAGAGCCCATCCAAATGGTACCACATCCACGTGAAAGGATAATCAGATTCTGATTAGACAACTCCCGTATTACCCACTTCAAAGCAGATGCAGCAAAACATGTTGATGGAAGAAACAGAATGGGTAGGGAACACTCTCTGTGTGATGAACGAGGCAAGAGTCAAGCAGGAACGTACCACCACTGGTCAAAAAGTAAAGCAAAACCTGACATACGAGGGAGAGCCAGGAGCAAACGTGTCAGCCTTAAAGCAAGTGATGAAGGTATCACACTGCTTAGCAGAGGTAACAGCAAAATGCATAATGGGCATAAAAGTCTCAGTTAGGGCGAGCAAATGAATCCACATTCAAACAAGTGGATTCGTTCAATTAAAATTGTGAGACAAAGGTATATGGCGAAAAGGGGTTTTTTATTATTATTATTTTCTGATTTAGTTTGCCTGTACTCCTTGATGAAGCCCAAGTAAGCTGCAGGCAAGGTGTCTGCAGCCTTGGTGGCATCCCCTGGAGGGATGGGATGTTACTGCTGCACTAGTATCACTCATGTCCACAAAGCATGGGTTTGCTGTGGAGCAATCACTTGTCATGATCACAGAGGGCAGAAATGTCACTTCTGGGGGGTATTACAGAGAAGAATGGTGAAGCCCTCTCCCGTAAGGAAGAGAGAACAATACAGATGGACAGATATAGAAGTACTGGCTGGGAAAGGGAGCTGGCTAAGATGCAGCTGCTGAGCTGACCAGGCTCTCTGTGCTCCACCAGCAGGTAAGTCTGTATGGTAAGCGCAGAGGAGGCAGTTACCTTGGAGACTGTGGAATTCATCCCCATCTCTACCAGAACTTGGTAACTCCTGGTAAAATCCTTACTTCCAACCTGCACTAAGCACAGCAGTGGGTGAGCTAACCAAGCCTGGTTAGGAGGGATTCCAATTCTTAATAAAATATATGCCAGGAGGGATTTCCCACCCAAAGGAGAAGTGCTCACTGGTACCACACGCTATAGAGCCCCTACCACTGGACAGCCCTATAATTATATGCTGCCTCTGACCTTCAGCTCCTGGGTAACTGGAGAGACTGCAGGTATGAACTAATAACTGTTCCCTGTTAGAGTACCCACATTGAAAATAGAATCATAGAATCATTCAGGTTGGAAGAGACCCTTGGGATCATCGAGTCCAACCATCTACCCTACTCTACAAAGTCCTCCCCTACACCATGTCCCTCAGCACTGCATCTAAACGGCCCTTAAACACAGCCAGGGATGGTGACTCCCCCACCTCCCTGGGCAGCCTGTTCCAATGCCCTAATAGCTCCCTTTCCTGTTTTTGACTGAGATAAATCAGCACACCCCTAACAGCTCCCATTCCCCCCTGGTTTGCTGGGATTTCACGTGTTGCCTCGCTCCGCTTTAACCGCACCTGATGGTAACATGTTCGACCACACAGCGAAATACTGGGAGGAAGGTCTGGGAGGTGAAGGGAGACACAGCTCCTATCTCTGTGCCAGCAGAGCAACCCTTGCATCATGTTTCAAGAAGCAGGTTCAGTCTAATAACTTGCAGAAGTGCTTACATCAGACTGGGGGGCTGGTTTTAACTCTGCACGGCCACACTGACTTCAGGGACATTGCAGAGAATTTGTCTTTCTGAGCGTGTTTTGCCAAATTAAGCTGTGGAGAACTATTTCCATAGTTTGAATGAAGATATACAACTTACTACCTAGTGGAGACTTAATTCTCTGTCTGATAGACAGGAAAATCCTTTCAGTGAATTATATCAATGTCTAGCTTTTCTTGTATGCTGCCAGTGCAGGTTTCTTGTAACACAATGGCCAGAACTGTGAAATTTCATGATATTTGCCAGGCAAATTGGAACTACAAATGATGCTGTAGCTGCAGTCCTTGCTTGGCTAGTAGACCTGAAAAGCCACACTGATCCTTCTTGAGTGCAGTAAGATGTAACCTTTACTTTTTCACTACATCTTCTTTCTTTAGATCATTTTTGTCATTCAGAGCGTTGGCAATCTTTCTGGCTAGGTGAGCACAGAAATGTTCAGGTTATAATATATGGAGGATCTGAAAGGTATGACAAGCAAAGGAAGCATTATAAGTATCTCTGAGAGATTACAGGGAAGGGAGATGCGGTATTATAAGAAGTATTTGAGAGGCAGGACGAGGAACAGATATGCAGTGTAAGGGGATCACTGACATAATACTATAAAGAGCGCTCAGCATCAAGGGATGGAAAGCATTTGAGAGATGCAGTAAGGAAGAGAATTACTATACAGGGTATCTGAATGATGGGAAAAGGAAAGGAGATACATGATATTCCTGATCTTTTTAACAAAACTAGTAGTCGTCGCCAGTTGCAAGCTCTTCAGGAATGAGTATGTCACATTGGGTGGTGTGGGACTGATAAAAACACTTGAAAAGGCTGTTGGCAGCTTTGGAGTTACTTAGCCATGATGGAGGACTGAAAATGCGCTGGGAGAAGCCTGATGCGGGAAGGTGCTGAGCACCTTCACTGAGGACAGCAGGGGACAACCTTCAGAAAGGTGCTGAGAAACCACAAACCCACTGACATCAATCAGACCCGCAGGGAGCCACCACCTCTGAAAAATCGAGTTGTGGGAGTTGAAGGCATCCAGCAGGTGCAGGTCTGAAGTGTCACATTAGGGATGTGACAGCAATAGCTAATAAATCTCTCTCCACACGCATATACATGAGGACGCGCACATGCGCACACGTGAATATTTTGCCCTACTACTCCATCTTCCATTGTTAAAATGATAGAAGTGTAACATTTAGCAAAGGCAATCAGAGAAGTGGTAATTATCACAGTGGGTCTGAAGCCTTTGGCGGCCCAGTAGTGGGAGGGGAATACAGTCTATCTTGAAAGACCATAAAGACACAAAGAAAACTTTTTCGTTAACTACAGCAGCCTGCCTTTGATTATTTTATTCCTCCTTTAATAACTGGCAGTTGTGAATTGCAGCACAGTTGTGCTCGTGCCTTGAGGTGAGAAAAACGCTCTGCTTCCATCCACCAGATACCCAGGTTAAGTCAAGATCTTACAAAAATCCTTCTTCTCTTGGTTAACGACTTCCTACCTCTGCCAAAGTACTGTTCTACCCCACCATTTAAGGCAAAGCAAGGTATACAACACTGTCACTGTACACATGCAGTGTGACAACACTGATAGAAGTGTGGATCAAAGCACTGCCAGCAACACTCATTTCCAGAGAAGCTGTGGCTGCCCCATCCCTGGAGGGGTTCAAGGCCAGGCTGGATGGGGCTTGGAGCAACCTGGTGTGGTGGGAGGTGTCCCTGCCCAGGGCAGGGGGGGTGGAACGAGATGATCTTTAAGGTCCCTTCCAACCCAAACCATTCTATGATTTTTAGGGCAGACAAAAGGAGATGAACACAGTGACCCGATACCTGCATCAGCATAAGTAATGGTGGGCTTAGCTTATGGAAAACACATACACAGTGACAGCAAAACAAAACACCTTGCCTATTCATCCTAATTTTTACACGTGCTGTTTACTAAGCAATGGCAAGTGGCCTTTTCCACAAATTGCAGCTACTTTTTCCTCATGCTTGTGCACAGACTACATGACACCTTGGTTCTGCCAGCACAATTTTTGATAGACAGTCTCCTGTGGCACCTCCTTACAGCAGGGTAATCCGTGCCAGCTCCTGGAGGCTTAGTGCACTTGTCAGAGGTATTTATCTTAGCTCTCCTTTGCCGCACTGTTTCAAATTCACTCTCTTGCTTGCCCTGTGTAAGCACCCAAAGCATTGCATGTTCTCCAGAAACTTCAGCCCGTGAGGGGCAAGTCCCTTTGTTCTCACTCCTCTCCTGAGGGGTTCATTCTGCATCTTTGAGTAGCCACTTGAGAAAACCTTGTTTCAGATTTCAGTCACAAACTGATCTTTCCTTGGGGACTCAATCCTTAAAGATCACAAGAAGGGCTCTTCAAACTTGGATTAGTGCAATTTGCCTTTTTCATCTTTCTTTTGTAATTTTAAAAACTGCTCTTATACAATTCCTTTTGCAAGAAGTGCAGCACTTCTCAAACCAGAATATAAAATTAACTGGAAGTACTAACACTGTAAAATGACTGTTCTTACTGATCAGCCTTCAGATGTGTTCCAATGTATCTTACCTTCTGTACAATATAAAATGTAGTTCCACTTGGCTCATAGTGATGCCTCTTCATGGTAACACTCTCCATAATATTTGACAAAGCCAGACCAGTCAGTCAAAGACTGTTCTCAACCTAACGTCTCTGAAGACTCCTTGGCTTAGACAAGAAGATTTCTGAAGAGGTGTCAAGGTTACTATGAATTCTTGGAGCTATCAAGAAGTCCTAGTAAAGTAATTATTTACTACCTGCCCATTAAAAGATAACTGATAAAGCACCATCTACCGTGGCCAGGGCAATCTCCTGCTACAGACCACTCCAGGTAACTCAAACTGATTTCAGAAGGATGAAGAGAGCAAAACCAGAGAGTTTACAGCTAGCAAGCCAGCTGCTGTTGCCTAAGGGAAATTGCCAGTCAGTTAATGCGTGGCTATTCGTGTGAGTAAATTAGATGTCAAGTCACTTCTGTTTTCATGCTGTTGTACTTTGTAGAACTGAACAATCAGCAGACTGATCTCACCCCAGAAGCAATGCTTTTTGGTGGCATTTGATCTTGAAGAAGACATTGCTGTAGAAGAGAGCTGCTCAAAGATAAGACAGAGTAATCATGATACCAGCTCAGCTAACTGCAATAAATCTGGTTTTTTTCTAGCTTTTAACATCTCTGGCATTCCTCTAGATAAGGCACAGATTCCCTCTTTGAGCACATTTGGACTGAGAGAACAGCATGTTAGGAACTCTTTTGCCTTTTGCAGATCTTTTTCTTATTCTGCGGCATGTTTATTTATCATTAGCACGAATTATGATGGGTGTCTGTACAATTTGAACAACCTTTTCTCTAACAGCATCATCTCAGTCTTTTTTCTCTCTAAGCTGCAGTTCACTACAAGGGCTATGACAGCTTTTATGTTTAACAGAATCTTTAGTCTGGCAATCATGATTAACTCGTCTCTACAGAGAAGTGCTATTTTAATAAGACCAAGTGAAGAGTTCTAAGAAAATCTTTTCCTTTTTTTTTTTTTTTTTTTTTTTCCAGAAGACTTTTATACATCTAAGAATTAAGACTCTGTAACTAAAGTTTAGACACAGCATAGCCAATTCTTCTGTTGGCCCCTTGAAATATTTTGGAAGGTTTCCAGCAGACCCAATTATTTCAAATATGCTTCAGAAGTTACATTAAGGCCAGCATAACAGAATCTGTGAATGTATTCAGTCCTTGCCCTCTCCTGACCTCTGATTTCTTTCCAAATAAAATGTTTAACATTACTTTTTTTTTTTATTTTATTTTTTTTATTTTGATAGGAGCTTCTGGGGCTCAGGCGCTGACATTATTTGAGATGTAAATTATCCAAAACCTAATAGCTTCTTTAGGGTCATGGCTACATTTTGGAGCAATAACAAATCAGGAAACCTTGTTCCATAATGCTTAGACAAAATAACATATTGTCCTTTCTTAGGAGGCTCTTTAAAAGCTTCATAAACACCAGCATGCCTTGTACTAGCCTCATTCTCCAGGTAGAAATGTCATTGTCCTAAAAAGCCAAGCATGCTCCTCAAAGTTCAAGATACAGCAAGATCAGGAAAAGGTAAAGAACTGAGGTGATCTGAATGCTAGAAATCATGAGAAATCTGAATGCTATCTCCCCTAATACTATTCAAAACAGTGTGACTCACTTCTCATTACACAGAAAGATTTGGACATTAAAAAGTTATGATGTAGAAGGAAAGCAAATATGAGTCTTCAACTCACTTGTCCCTCCTCCCTCCCCAAGTTCATAGCCCAGTGCTGTTAGATGTTTAGCCAGAATTGTTGGATTTAGCCAATCTCTCTACAATACCTACCTGGGGGCCCAAAAGTTTCTGAACAGCTGGGCCTGACAGCGGATGAGGTCAGGTTAGGAAAAGCTCGAGAAAGAAAATAAAAGCACAGCGGGGCTCCTACTTTTCAGGTCTTTATCACGCACCATGATGCTATAGAAAGATTTGATAAAAGGAACATAAATGAAGAAGAAATCTAGAGTATCTAATAACTCCATAACAATAGCCTGATACAGTCTTTGTTTGGTTTGTTTTATTGGATACCCTACAGAAATGGATCTGAAAGCAAAGCAAGGGGCGGGGGGATTTCTCTTCTTTTGTCACAATTTTAGTTTGTTCCAAACGCACACAGAGCTCAACTCCAGCCAGAATTCTCCAGACATCAAAAAAAGATCAATAATCAGCAGAGGTCTCTAATACCAGAAAGTGGGAAGAGTAAAGAAAAGGTAGGTGAAGCTATAACCAATATGAATCTACTGGTAGCATTGGTCAGCCAGCTTCCTAAAGAATCTTACCTTTTCTGTGGAGCAGGGAGATTTCTAGTCCTTGCCTTTCTTGTAAAATTGCATTCCTGCATGAACAGTGTGAGATAATCACATTGGAACTGGATCAGTGGAGAAGTGTGAAAAATGTGGCAGCATTCAAGTTTCTATTTGAGAAGAGGCATTTACCAGTCTTGGGAGAGAGAGAATAAGAAACTGTATAATTCAACATTTCCTTTTGATCTGTAAACTATTTTTTTCTTCTGAGTTAATTTGCTTAAAAATGCACAAAGAGGGAGGGCAAAGCAAAAAGTAAATGTGCTAAAATGTTTGACAGAAATTCAAATGTTTGTGAGGAAATGCATTTGTTATTCCATGCACAGAGAGCATCAGTATTTCCTTTGCTTAGTTGGGTGCATAAATCTAATGGCGGAAGAGGTCTTAACGCAGTATTAGATTTGAGACAAATTCACAAAACTGATGCCCTTTGTCCGTTAAAGAAACGTGATCCCCTCTAACAACATCACTGTGGATGCCCAGTGCAAACCACTAAGGCGGATGCTGTGCACTGGGGCAAGCCTCGGTTTTCAAAGATATTGCTTAATCCAGTAAATTACTGGAGGGTGCAATGATGGGACCACAGCAATGGAAGCACTGTAGTGTAAATTCCCATGTAGAAGACGTGGCCTGGGGAAATAAGATGGGTAATACCCTAAACAAAAATGTTAAAGAAACTGTCTTGGGTCAGACTGTGCTTTTAAGAAGATAATATCACCTGCATTGGGTTGCCTAACCTCTTCTTAATAACACTTTGGATTAATACCATGCATGGAAATACCAGATGTACTATGAGTGTCACAACATTAAATGCAGAAAGATTAACCACACTGCTACCCTGAGTCACGTTCCTTCCCCGTGCACAAAGGCCAGCAACCTCCAGGCAGGTTTCTTGGGGGACCAAGAAAATTGGATGTAGAGGTCCACCACAAAATAGAGTATTTCTTAACTAGCAACCATGTGGGACAGAGGAGTAGACAAGGGCATTTGAGATGCGCTATTTACGTTCTGGTAAGTCTTGCTTGCAAAAGATGCTCTTTCTCCCTAACCCATGTGGACAGGAGATGGCAAAAGATCTATTTTAACAAGAGAAGGATCCCCCCACCTATGCAGCATCCAGTTGGTGCAGTTTGTTGAGAAGTGAGCAGCCCATATCACGAGCAAGGCAGGATCAGGAGCTTCTCACTCCCTTGCAGCCAGGCTAGGGAAACTGAATTCCATTTGCGCTAGACACGCTATATAAATACACAGTCACAGTCGCTCCCGAGCTCACCACATTACAGTTGTAGAGCTAAAAATCAGATCTCCAGAACATCTGCAAACCTAGCTCTAGTATCACCATAACATACTGTATTCAGCACAAGAAAAGTACAAATGAAATGTTAGGTGAGAGCCTTAGAGAACAGTCACCCTCAACAGTAAACCCTTTCTTCACGCTCCCTGCTCCTCCCTAAATTGCCCTTACCAATTCATCCCACTGAAACCAGTCACCCGATCAAGCACCACAGTTAAGAACTGAGAAATGTCAGTTCCCAGTCCACACTGTGCCCCAGGGCTGCTTATTCTCCTCTCTGAGGGGAGGACCCGCGATCACAGACCAACATAAACGCGGTGGGACAAAACCAGGCTACCATATATAAAACTTTAGTCCTTAAAGCACAAAAGAACTGGGTTGAAGTAGATGATATTTGCTGGTTCCATACAAGCCACTGGAAATACATCAGAGCAATCTCCAACTTCCAGCATCTCTGAACTGCTGGAAAAAAATTTTAAAAGAAAAATCGAGGTTCTTGCTATGTTACAATAAATTACAGTGAAACCCCACATTAAGTCAGTTTGAACTCTGGAGTATTTAAAATCTGTATCCCAATTTTGTGATTTAGACCTATTTATATGTAAATTAAAAAAAGGAAAAGATTACTTCCCTATTATTTCCCCTATGATAAATTAGCCTGAATTAGTGATGAATATAAAGAATTAACTCTTATATTCCTTATGTTTTGCCTCATTTACAAATGTCATAAGAGCCCATTAGACACTTTAAAAAGTATGTCAAGTAAAAATAAAATTCTCTACAGAAAACAAAGTAAAATGTTTAATGATATAATGAAGACTCATTAATGTAATGTCTATTTTTAATATTAAAAATTCAAAAGAATTGTCACAGCTCTTGTCTTAATCAGATGAGCTTTTGTAATATTTATTTGTGTTGTAATTTCATAAATATTTATACATCCATTTTTAAACTTTACTGGTCTTTGTTTTAGTAACTACATTTTAAACTTGTTGATATTTGGGGAGTATTTTCTCCATGTGTGCAAGACAACCCTTTCACAACGCCATGCGATGGCAGGTGTGGGTAGAGAAACTTAGAGGTACAAGGCTCTGAGAGTAACCTTCCTACACCAACCTACTACATGGCATAGCCTATTTCTTTCAGGGTATATGTGGACTTGGAAATAGCATTAAATGCAGAGGGCAAAGAATCAGCCCCTTCATCCCTATCCCTCCTCTCTTCCAGTGCTCTGAGGTCAGCAGCCTGTTTCCCCTGTGTTTTCTAGAGGGTGTAAGTAGCTGGTCCAGGGGTCAGGGGCTTAATGTCCTATTCTTACACTCCCAGGTAGACAGACGGGGCCATAATCTTACCTTAAGTAATACTTCCAAGACAAAGAAACAAACTTTTACTGAGAGATATGTGAGAGTCTTCTGTTTCTGGCCCCTTGGCTCAGTGGGCTGTGCTCTGCTCAGAGAAATTAAGGCATAACGCCGCAGGCCATTTTATTTTGTGCCTGATCTCATCAGAGTTTGCAAATTTAGCAAAACTGAGTTGAATCTGGATGCGAACAGGAGATTTTCTTGAAAGGCAAGTCTATTTGAGATAGTATTCAGCATTCTGAACTTAATGTAAATATAAATAAACATGGTATGGAGCCTTTCAAGTAAAAAAAAAAATTAAAAAATCAAACATTATATCCACAGCTACTGGAAACCCTTAAAGAGTCCTTTCATCACAAAAAATCTCCCAAACAAGTAATATTATAGATGAATGAAATTAAGAGCATACATTTTGGGTGAAAACGGGTAGGAATTGATACACTGCTTTAGACAACGGGCACAAGGCACATAACTCCTTTACTCTTCCCTCAACTTTGCCACTTCCTGCATCTTTACCTCTAGCCTGAAATAAGATTTCCCACTGCATTAATTAAGCAAACACGTAAAAATGTGTGTAGCACAAATGCAAAGCTGTGAGCGACACTCGAAGTGTCTTTGCACTAATGAGCTTGAATGCCGTAGGTGCCACCCACACCTGGCTGGCACGGCCCAGGCTAACACATGCTGGTTCTCAGCAGAACTAATTACCCCAGGTGAGCATCAAGGTGTAGCTGTGCCACTCTGCACCACCTCAGGTGGTGCTAGGAGCAATACACCACCTGAACATCTCCTTTAAAATGAAGGGCCAAAGCACTTGCTGAAATTACAGCAAGTGATCTCAGCTCCTGCATTGGGTACCCAACTTCTGCTGTGCTCTCTACAGCAAGTATGAAGAAACTCTAAGTCACCCAGCAGATCAAGGTCCAGATTTCCTTTTAGCTCTCCTGCTCGTGCCAAATGAGCCAGAGAGGGTTTCACACCATCTACCCGAGGTTTTTATGCCAAAAGCGCCAATGGTGCTGACCTCCTCCGAGGAAGGAGGACTGACAGCTCCAGTGGCCAAATCAGCCTCCCCTGGACATAAAGTTAAGCTCAAGGTGCCTGGCTTTCCTCAAGATTATACGGGGGCCAGCGGTGGCTTCCTTATTCACATGAGCTCCTCGGCTAAATGCCTGAAATTAGATGGGAAAACTTCCCCTAAAAGGCCCAATCGCTAATAGCATACAAATAGACAATTAGAAAATACAAAAACTGCCTATACTTGTAAGCTCTTCTGATACAACTCTGCGAGCTAAATACCTAGATATAGCTTTCGGGAGAGTTTTTCACTTCATCTCTCTTGATTTGCCATCTTCTTTTATAATTCGTGTAGTAATATTCATAAACAGTAATTATTTATACACAGTTATGGACCTCTTGAATTTGATTCTCTTCTCACTTCAGCTATAAATATGGAATAAAATTAATATGAGTCAGAAAAAATTAGGACCCTAAAGACTGGAATATATGTAAAATCATTTATAGTCCTCTAACTTTTTAAAGTGATTTTTTACTTTAATATTCTCTTGGGTTGCAAACACTACAGGGGAAGGTTTACATCCAATCAAGCACACATTTATTGAAGTGCTTAAAAATGCACGAAAGCAGTTCTGCTAATATTAAGTTTTCTAACTCTCTCTCTCCTGGATTAAAAACAAAGCAAGCCCTTTTATCCCTGACATTTTAGCATTTGGAACACATCAAAATGTTTCTCCTACTGCACTGGAAAGAAATTCTAATTTTCTTGTCCTCCTGTGTTTGAGGGAAAGAAGCAAATGCAGAATTTACAAATTGAACTGCTTTACATTTGCAGGGAGAAAAGAAGGAAGATACAGAATCCAAACACACAGAAAGGTCTGTTCCTGTAGGTTGGTATCAAAGACGTAAAACTGACCTGTGTGTCTTCTGAACCTGTTTTCAGCATCTTTTTGAAATACAGGTTTAAATCATGCACAATTTATTGGACTCAGATTATCTAAAATAAACAGCTGTGCTATTTAGGAGGTCAGACTAGATGATCTAACCCCTTTCTAGCCTTAAAACTTGCAAATCTACAGACCAATTCTTCTGAGGTTCAGATTCAAAATGGAAGAAATATCTGGCAGGCTCGGGAGACATCATGAGGATTTCACCACTTCGATTCAGAGCTTATGAAATCTTTTTCACCATGAAGAAAACCAGACCTGACTCATACTTCCTTCCAGGCTTTAAAAAAAACCAAAACACTGAAAACACAGAACTAATCTAGATCAGAACAGGCTCTCCTGTCCCTCACCACTTTGAATTTGAAGTTTACAAATTAGGCACTTCTTTTCTTTTTCTTTTTTTTTTTTTTCCACCAAACTAAGACCTACTGAAACCAGAGGAGATGGTGGAAAACAGGTAGAAAAATAATTCTGAGAGTGAGGATGAGACCTTGATTTTCATGTCATAAACCCACAACTAGAGCGTGTGCCTCTCTGCAGATTAGCAGCATCCTGCTTAGCAGCGACCTTACTTTTCAGCTCCTAGCCTCAAGGATGACACCATTATATCCCAACTCCAGTGCTAGGCTGCAACAGATCACGTGGTTCTAATTCACTGTGACTTCTGTAATGTATTCATCCAAAGCAGCACTTGCACGTATGCAGTTGCTGTTAATTTTAATCTGCTTCGTTATTATCTTTGCAATTTTATAAATACGAGCTCAACTGAAAAGGACATTCAAAGAGTTGGGTTGTGGTGGTTTTTTTTTTCCCTGGAAATGAGTGCTGAGTGATGCTCACCATAAATTAATTTTTCAAGCTTTGTAGAGGTTATGTAAATTTGCAGAATGTTCTTCTGATGTTTAAGCCACAATTTGACAACAGCTTCAAAAACTGGTCGAAGAACTCTTCTTACTAGCATCTGCTTGTTGAAATATATGTAATGACATGGTTGTGTAACACTTCCCATTGATCTTTGGATGCCAGGTGATCACTCAAGCTAAAAAAATGCATGTGCACACAATGGAAAAGGGGAATTTAAATCTTAAAAGCAATGGAAAGGGGGGAGGGGAAGGGGGAAGTGATAAATTTCCTTCACCTTCTTTAAATTCTTATTTTAAAAGATCCAGTAACAGATATAGCTACAATGGTAACTAAAATCCCTTTGACTATTGTTATTCATTTGTACTGCAGTTCTTGGTAACAGTCTAGAAAAATACTTTAAATTGGGATCCTCAAAACAACTCCCAGTTAAGTTTTTTTTTTAAGTAAAGTTTAAAGCAGCTCAAGTGCTTGTGGAAAAATGGGAATCACTGCGATTTCCTTTGAGGTTCAGCTGTTTGAGAAAGCACTCACTTAATTAAAGCAGAAGGGAAACTGTTTTACAGTGTCTGACATTCAACGTCTGTAATGCTTTTGTCACAAATGATGTCTCTTTTCAGCAACATGGTCTCCTTGCCACCAACACAAGGCTTAGTTTAATTTAAAATACAATTTAAAGTTTTATACATGGTGGGAACTCTCTCTGTCAAAACACTCTGCTGAACACAATGGGTGCAGCCTCCTTTCAAGCGTGCTGTGTGACTTGGGAGAAACACACACACACAGTCGGTGCTGCACAAGTACCCGAAATTCTGCTCAGAGGAGAGACGATGCTGCTGGGCATTGCCAGGAGAGAAAGATTTCAGCATATGGACACATGTGACAATAAATAACAGAACTCCCATGTTATCAAAATAATCTGTCTTATTTGATAAACTGGCAATTTTTTACTTCCAAATATAGACATTTTAATTATACTTTTATATAAAAATGTAAATGAATCTGCTACTTTATTCACCAAGAAATTAAAGGACTTGAGACTCTCAAGTGAAAATTTATCAGAAAATACAAAGCAGAAAATATTTTTCCCCTGTAAACAACTAAAATTTGTTTTCAAATAGCTTTCTTTTATCATGGAAGTAAAAAACTCAGCATGACTTGTCTAAAAAGCAGCAAAGAGGATTTGGGATTAGTTATCAGGGAGAAAGAATTGTGTAAAATACTGCAGGTGACAAAAGTGTGCAGCAAGACATGCTTGGCTTTATTACTCCTTCAAAGCAAACTGGCTGTATACGATACATAGATTAGCAAACCCGTTTCAGAAGGACATATTGCTCTTCTACCAAAAGAAAAAAAAACAAACCTATTACGATGAAACCCTCCTCCACTTCCCTAGCCAAGGGTCAATTATTTATGGAATTTCTAAATAATGAATAATGGCTTTTTTCTGAGAGAGAGAGAGAGAGAGAGATGTGCTTTTGATTCTTAAAATGTGCTTGTGTTCTCTATGCCAACAGGTTACACGAACGGGTGGCCAGAGTTGCCCCACGCATCACGTTGCACAGAGATAGCTCCTTGTCCAGTGGAGTTACACCTTGTCCAGTGGAGTTACACCTTGTCCAGTGGAGTTACACCTTCACGAGCTGAACCAGAGACTTTCAGGGAGCTCCTGGGACATAACTTGGAGTAATGTCAAAACTACTATGCAGTCAGTGAAGTGACGCGAATCCCTTGCTTCCAAAATATGGAAAAATACTCAAGAACTTACACTCCACAGCACAGCAAAACCAACAAGGAAACCTACTGTGGATTTCTACCTAAAAAAGTGAGCAACAAGTCTATCAAATCCTTCTTTTGGGACACAGACAAACTATTGCCTTTTGACTATATGTGGGCCTGAATTTGGAGATATTAAAAATAAAATACTGGGAAACAGGCACTGTTGATATTGGGCATTAATGGTAGTGTTAACTCTGTTAAATGACATTTCTGCAGATAAGTCATGATGTCATTTGTCCCGTTTTCACTAGTCTTGTGGATGAACACAGACGGCAGATACTCAGTGAGACCAGGATGACCTCCTTGAAGACAGGGCAGACACTTTTCCTAATTTCAGTGTCTTCATCTTGACTTGACCTGACAGATGGCAATGGTTCATTTACTGGCTTGGTTTGTTTTGTTTTTTTTTTAATGTTTTCTTTCTTCAATACCTATTCTGTCAGTGTTCTCACAACTTTTGGGTGTTTTGTGTCCTTGTGTATTTTCAATGAATTCTTAGGTTAAATATTTATATTATTTTAAAAAAATGATGAGATTTTTAAAGCTATTATTATATTTAAAGTCATTGGAAAAGTCAGTATCAGCACCAGATGTTAACTATTAGAAAAGCACATCAATACAGATTTAAAGAGTAATTGGGAAAGTCCCAAAGTTTGGAAAGGAGCACGTGGATAATCACCAAAACCAGAATGCCCTTCCCAGACCCTCATCTCAACTATTTTCCAGTTCCTTTGCTTTTCAAAATCTGGTAGAAAACCTTTTTAGTCCCAGTTTAGCATGAGATTCCCAATATTACCCACATCTGGTCAGGTTAGTCAAACTGTCAAGTCAGACTTTCTAATGGGACTTCAACACTTCGTATGAGCTGAAGCTGGCAGCAGAGGAACGTGAAAACACAGCATGACAGGAGAGAAAGTGACAGATCTCTTCCTGAATCCACAGATTCACTCTGAATTTCTGGTAAAATTTTGGGCTGGTTATTTCTCTTGACAAACTGGTGATGAATTTCCATGGAGCCAGACACTGAATTTGATTTAGAAACACTGCCCTTCCACTCATGAAAGGTTTAATTTAGCTTTTCTTATGATAACAGGAACCTAATACGCATGACTAAATAAATTCTAGCTTAAGTTATACAAAATACTGCACAAATAACTATAATGACCTATAACCCTCACTCTCCCCCAGATAATACACTGAAATAAATACATAGTAGCAAAAAAAAAAACCTATTTAAAAGTCAAAACATAAGGATAATGTACTAGGTGTGATGCCTTCCAGTTTGAAGGACTTCAGTAGCTTTTTTTATTTGTGTATTGTTTATCCTTGTCCATCTGTGCCATTTTTCTGTATCTGAAACTCATCCTCTAAAACGTTCACCTGCATGTTCTGCAGGTGAACATTTTGCAAGTATAAATCACGTGTTTCCCATCTCCTCTTTCTCTGAGAGTAACTAATTTCTACTGCTTATTTAAACTGGCATAGTGCCTGCTTTATTATCAGTTTAGAACTTGTGCACAAAAATGACACCAGTTTGCATAATTATCATGAAATAAGACAGGCTTTTTTAGGGGTAACAATCTGGTAGCTTCATAATAAATCTGTCTGCAGCGATCGTAATTACACAGTAACTCATCTTAATACATTTGTATTTGCAGAAGATAAATGTAGTGATAAGAAGTCCCACTGTCATCTGTGATGCACTGAAATGAGAAGCTGCCTAGAGAACCATTATATAATACAATTTCTAGAGCTTTCCACCCTGTCTTAAAGGCTTACTGCAGGAGCCCAAGGGTTTATCTAATCTGGAAAACAGTTTGAATTTTGGCTTTATTTTTTCCCCATAGCCAATGATATAAAATAGCATCAGAAGTAAAATCTCCAGTGGTGTGTTAAATGTGTACACATGCAACAATCTGAACATCCACTCCTTAGTTCAATTGGTACCACCAGTTAATTTTTTACCTCTTTAAGTAATAAGCAACTATTCAATGAATGCAGGAACATGGACATATACATAATTTTTGCACCATCCAAATGAAAGACTCTTTGCAGATGTAGCAATATGTTAACTCTGCTTCTATAGGGGATGACGATGAGAAACAGGTCTGAGGAAAAAGCCTTTGCTTGGCAGATGAGCATAAGAAAGAAAGAGTAAAAGTTGTGACGCATTCCATACAACTGGATAATGAGCTCTAAAACTTGTCCCATGAATGGCAAGTGGAAAGCAGCTATACAAGCTCCCACCGGTGCTGATAAGAACACAGAAGATGAGACAGATTTTACCTTATAAAAGACAAGCGGGAAACTGCAGAAAGTTGCACGAAGTTGGTTGTTACTAACTATAAGCTCTTGAGGAACAAACATCTTGGACAAGCACCACAACCTCTCAATGATATTCCTACAAAGTCCTAAAGCTGGGACTCTAAACTGATATTCTATTATTCTTCTACTATAGTCTCACTTGTTGATGGACCTGGTTTTTAATCAGTCCCTGTGCCACCACAGCCACTCAACAAATGGTTCTCCTCACTGCGCCTTCCAAATTCTGTTTGTGCTTCATCCCTGGTCTTCCCTCTCATTCATTTTCCATCTTAGCAAACTCTACAGAGCAGATCCAGAGAAATCTCACCATCTGTATCACTGCCTAAAGCAGGAGAAACCACATCCAAGACATTCCTGAGAGATGTTTAGCTGAGTTTCTTTTAAAAATTTGCAGTGAGTGAAAATCCATTACCTTCAGAACTGCTGTCACCAGAAGAAATACTTTCTTAATGTCTCTTTTAAATTCTCCTTGTTAAAATTTAAGTCTTATACTTCTCACACTACCCATTTCTATTTTCTCTAAGTCTCCAGAGTTCTTTCTCCCTTCCTATAGTTCATCTCTGTTATCAACCCCATTTATTCCTCACAAAGTAAACCCAAGGTTTTCTTTTCAATGACAGACAAAGCTCAGAAAGACATACACCCCCCTTCCTTCTGCTTTGGATGATACTCTTCTTTCCTGCTTCCTTCCACTGTTTTGTTTGTTCTGTTTTGATTTTTTTTTAACCCTTCAGTCTGTGCAAGAGAGGACACAGTACAGAATTCAGGAAGTTATCTGTGGCTCAGAAAAAAGAATCACTAGATTTCCCCAGACCCCGAGATCCAACAGACTGATGATATTCTATGGACAGAGATACGAGAAGAAAAGGTGCCAAGTACTTAAATCAAGAAAAAATGTAATCCAACATTCATACGTCCCACACCAGTTTATCATCTCCAGGACTACAAATGTTAAGCACAAAACTGCCAAAAGAGAAGATACATAATCTGCAAATCTGGTCCCCTGAACATGGACTTAGTACAGCAATTCCTAATTGCCACTAAGGTTAAGTCTCGGCAGATTCAGAAGAGAAGTTCATGTGGCACGAAATGTTACTGGAAGTTGTGGGTGGGGAAACGTAAAGGATGTATAGGATTAATAAAATGTTGATGAGAAAACTTACGATGAGGCTCGGGGAATTAACTCCAGATGCAATCTGATCTTTTATGACATATAACTAATTACACAGGCAGTAAAATATATTAAATTGATTATTTTCTTTGACTCTCTGGGTCTAGGATTAATGTGTAAAGCACAATGTTTGGTTGTATTTTCACAGAGCAAGAATGACTTTTTCAAGGAAAAACACCTAAACCTAATTTGGAGGCACAGAGAGACAGAGGCAGAAGAGAATAAAAGCTCTCTCTCTCTCAGAAAAGGAAAATCCTGCAACTATGAACTAGAGGATCAAACCTGCAGACATAAGTTTCTTTTAAAAATTGAAAGAAAATAGAAAATTAGTATGGTCTAGATAATGGTTGGGGAAGTAAACAAAGTCAGAATGAGTGCAAAAAACATCTCTCCTCTTGTTCTTTCTGACTTGGATGAAGAACTAAAATGTAAATAATAACAAAAATACAGAACAGTGTCTCAAAAAAAAGTAGCAGATGCCTGCTCCTGCAATGGAAGAGGCAGAGATCTTGATGGTCTGGTGTCAATTCTTCAGGAATTTATTTATTTTAGCGTAGTGGCTAGAAATACTGAGCAGGCTTGAGGGCCCTATTGTACTAATCACTCTACATGTCATAATCTCTGCCTCAAAAATTTACACCACAGATGGCTAAAATAAGTCACAGGTACATAAAACATAAGGAAGGAGAGGGAAAAGGTATGTCATCAAAGCAGATTCTTTCAGTTGGTCCTCACTCACCGCTGTGCATCAGTAGCTTGTCACGTATGTCAAAGACCAAGAAGAAAAAAAGCTTTTTCTCAGCTCAGAAAGCAACACGTATTCTTGAAAAGACAATGATTACAGTTTTCAAACAGAGAAGGAGGGGAAAGAGAGGACTAGTAACTATCTTTTCTGGGCTCCAGCAGTTCACCCTCATTTTGCATTCATTCCACACATGGCCATGGTCAATGGTGCAATGTTGTACTGTTGAGACAGTACCCATTTCAAGCTATATTTAGTTTTTAACAAAAACACGTAGATGTATCATTATAAGAGGTCTTGAAAATGTTACAGTGGTAGCCTACAGCGCATTTCAAAGCTATTGTTTTAATATCAGTTATCTCATATCTACATGCCTGGGCTAACCTCACCTCTATCGTGCCGGTCTCAGCCACCTTTACACCACTTTCACAACCAACCCTGCCAGCACGCTCAGAGTTTCAGAATAGACTGAGTCTGAGATGCCATTTGGCTTAAGAAATTTCCCCTTATTTTTAAATAGCACCGACAAACTCAGGTTATGATACAGAATGTCCTGTTGGATAAGTGCTCACTGGGCCAAAGACACCTCTAGTGCGACTCTGCCAAGCTCGAGATGACGCAAGAGATGCATTTAATGTTTTTCTCCTCTTGTTCAAGCTGGCATGAAGTCATTATGAGAGCCAGAATTGTGACTGGATACAGTTTTACTGCTACAAATAAGCCAACATGAGTAAAAGGAGGAAATAGGAACAATGAAGCATTTTGTTTCATTATTTCCTCTCCCTGAAGCTGATGCTTTTTCTTTGACCACATGACTAAATTTCTGGTGACCCACAAAGTGTCATAAGCACATGGACAAGACCTCTCAACAGTCAAGCAGAAGGCAAATACTTACTGTCGAAACTCCTTGCCAAAGATTAATTAGACTTTCATATAAATTGAACACAGCATTTTCAGTAGATTACAAACAGACTGTTTAAATGATTATCATGTAAGTATTTTCCTCACACTCAAAGCTCTGTTGTGTTTCGCAGGTTTCTATAGATCTAATTTCAGAAGATTCATTACACAGGGAATGCCCCAATACTAGTTCGTAATATTTCCTGACCTTGTAGTGTTCTCTGACTACTGCCATAATATAACTATATGATCTCCTGATTCACTTTATTGATTTGTTCTTTACTGTTTTAATGGAGACAGGCGCGAGGGTGCCTTCAGCTACTATATAGCTTCATTAGCCAAACGCTACCGCATTTACAAGAAAGCCTAGTGCAGAACCTTCTCACAGGCTTCTGTTGGAGGAAACATGCCTGGTCACCGCATTACCTTGGCTGCTACCACACTGTAACATCACACACATGGAACTATCAGGCTTCATGTTAAAATCTCAGAGACTTCTGCTTATTTACATAGTATACATTGGAGATGAAACTTGGAAAAATCCCTTTACGTCCTGTCCGTCCTCCTCTGTGCAACAGCATCAAACCTGCATGTGAGGCTTCCTGTGCCTGTGACAGGGAAGACAAAGGAGCACTGACTTCTCCCTGCTTAATTTAAGCACTGGGAGGGTGTAGCGGGGGGTCAATCTCTTCTCCCAAGGAACAGGTGATTAGACGAAAGAAAACGGCCTCAAGTTGCACCAGGGGAGGTTTAGGATGGATATTAGGAAAAGTTTCTTCACCAAAAGGGTTGTCAAGCATTGGAACAGGCTGCCCAGCGAAGTGGTGGAGTCACCATCCTTGGAGGTACATCCCTGGGGGACACAGGTTAGTGGTAACTTGGCAGTGCTGGGTTAATAGTTGGACTTGATGATCTTAAAGGTCTTTTCCAACCAAAACAATTCTATGATTCCAGGATTCTAAGATCTGGGCAGGGCCTTTTTGATGTCTGCCACCATAAACACTGCTTTTGAAGTACTGAGCTGTACTTTCAAGAACAGCGTCCTGATTTTGGTCCTACAGAAGGTAGAAAAGCATCAATAATCTTGCCAACATAAAAGAACCACCTCTGGCGACCATGTTTGGGAAATATGAAGGTTGTGACAAATCAGCCATAGGTAACATCTTTTCTTGACCACCTCTTGCATCTGAGCCACCGGCATTTTCAGTTTATTGATATTCTGGAGCTGCACAACCCAATTTTGTCTTTCTCCTTTAATTTTGAAATGTTCAAATAGCAATCAGTAATTTTATTTTTCAAAATTTCTACGTAAGCATTTATCTCAAGGACTGAATAAAGTAACCTTAGAATATAGATAGCTCGGCAGTAACTAATTTGCTATCTTTGATACACCAGAGGTGAACAGATTAAGCAAGCTAGTTTGCTATCTACTAGATAAGAGAGGAATGTATTATCATTTTCTCTGATTAGTATCTTGTGCAGGTAATTATACTTCTCCTTTGCACATAATTAAAGCGAAGGTTGATTTCCATTCATTCTTCACAGTGGTAAAATTATCAAGTTACTTCTCAACTAATTATTTTCTGTAGTATAGTAGTGTTTCAGATCCCTGTCACATTCCATTTAGCAAACACAAAATAGCTCTGAATAAGACTTATCACAGCCTGGGACTTTTATGCTATTAATTTGTAGGGGAAAAAATCTTTAGATGGATGCTATCCAAGCTGAAAATGAATTTCATTCCAAAGAATCCAATCAGGGTTTGGTTTTTTTTTTATATCTAGCACTGAATCTTTTGCCTTTTTACAATCTTTATCTTTTGTTTGTTTAATTTGTCCTTAATTTGTTCAAATTCACAACGTTTTATCTGGCAAAGACTCAGTGAATTAACTTCTTATGATAAACTTTTTTTCTGATTATATTCATTTCCTACGAGCTATACCTTGTTTTAAGGCTCTCAGGGTGCTAAAAATAGCTGTGATATGTGGTCTGGGGGATTACTTTTTTGAGACACAGGTAGAAACAACAACAGCTTTGTGATTTGTAGAGAAGTAGCCATGCAGAATAAATTGGCAAGAAATCCCTACATTATCAACACATGCAATTGTTGGTTGAAACCACTTTTTTAAAAGACAATTTCTTTTATATTTTTTTCTGCCAGAAGCACTTAAAGGAGTCTGACCGAAACTGCTGTCATTTGCAGAAGGAAAATTTAGCTCCTGCTATTATTTTCCATCTTTCCATTTAGCATCCTTTTGAAATAGCTCTAAATTACATGGTCTGCCCTACTCCTGATTCTTAGATTTTATGTCACCCTACTTCAATGGTTTTTCCCCTTCCTAACAGTAAGAACAAAACGCAATTACTATTACCATTCTGCAGGTGTCAAATTTAAAGCCATCCTTCAGCTGCTACCACTTGCGGTGATTTTTCTTCTCCTGTTCATTGTCCTGCTTGGCCATTGTGGTTCTTTGTTGTGCTTCAAAAGCACAAATTCTGCACATTATTTTTTCTGCTCAAATGTAGTTCTTCTCTGCCAATTGGATCAATTTGATTCCATTACAGACCTCTCAGAGCTGGATTCTCCCCTCTTACTCCAGAGTAACTCCACTGAAAATGATCTTTTTCTTGACTTGCCTCAGCAAAAATTAGAGTAGAAACTCCCTGTCCTTTTTACCCCTGTTCTTTTTTCCTCCCTTTTCCTTTCACAGCACTGAGATGTAGTATTTGTCTGCAACAGTCCTTTATCTGTGGTAGACAGTAACAAATTTCAGTTCCCCCCACCTCTGCTGCTACATCCCTACAGACATAACTTGATAGCTTGAGATTTTAACATGACCCTCCACATTAGCTTTTCCCTGACTCCTGGCGACTGCAGTTACCTGGCATCTGATGAGCTACGAGTTATTTTTCCCTTCAACTTATTTCACTCTGTACTATGATAATTGGACGTATTGTCTCAGAGATGTGATCACCTTCGTTCTCCTTTCTTCTGTAGCTGTTTGAATCTGTTTTCATTGCGGTCCACACAAAGTGCCAGCAACTGCCTCTCTCAGCTCCCAGTCCCATCTTGAAAATTCTGATGTCTGCAACTTATGGAGCAAATCACCCCACAATTTAAGACTCACTTTTAAGATATTTGAAAAATAAAAGCTTTTAATCAGGTACACCACTCAATAACTTCCCCCAACCTCAAGTTAATTTAGTGCCAAGAACACTGCTAGACATGCAGCATGGAAGAATTAAGCCAATTTATCCACTGACAAGGTACATCACAAGCAACACATACTGCCCAATGCTTCAGGGACAGTCCATGAAGAAACCATATTTAAAATACAAGAGGTAGAGCACTCTCACCGTTGCTGCAGGCACCGATCCAGCAGAGCACTTGAGTACATCCACAGTCTGATTGATTTCAGTGGAACTATTATATGCTTAAAGTTTCTCATGTATTTAAGTGTTTTGCTGGATTAAAGCCACAATCCCTTGACTCTGATAAAACTGGCCAGTGCTTGTTAAGTTCCTCAGACAGGGTTTTGTGAAGATATGCTTGTTGACTGGGACATGGACTGCGATCACCAGTTTGATCACACAGCTGACGTTCAGCTGTCCTAAAATAACTGTTCTGTTCTGGCGGTAATACCTAGAAGTAAAAAAAATTCTTCTGTCCTGTTGCTCCTTACCTAAGCTAGCCAAAGGAAGACTTGACCTCCTCAGACTTAATGAGTTTATTTTAGAGAAATTAAGGAAAATGTCTAGGTTCTTTCTGAGAAGATGTTCAATTAAGAACTGCACTCTAAAAGATGTTTTCTCTCTGGCATTTCAAATGGCTTTTATTAATGCTTGAGCTAGTCCTTTCTTTGCTTTTTCCAAATGTGTGCTCTGTGCGTGTCTGGTTTTTTGTTCTACAAAAAATAATTGTGAATATGAGAAAGTGAAGTGAGAAAATATATTCTACCCTTTTCACACCTGAAAGCAAACTAACGCTATCGATTTATTTTTTTTCAAAACTAAAAACAGGTTTAAGAAATACCTCTCTCAGAAGAATCCTGTATTGAAACCGTAAGTCATTCAAGTTCACAAATGAAGGTCCTCTATGGCAAAAGAGAGCAAAGCTCAAAGACTGAGCACCTGTCCAGGACAGGAATTTAAATTCAAAGAAGAAATAAGGCCCTACAGGGTCTACATTACCTGGCCACTGGTGCATGCCTTCGGTGCTTTGTTAGGATCAGTGCCAGGATTCAAACAGCCAACAGCTGAGGCAATATCCACTTAATAGGCACTCCACTAAGATTAACTGTAGCTTGCTTGGAGAGGAAAAACCTACCCTTTCTAATTATTGCAATGCTTTGACTACTGTAAAGAGATAGAACACAAATGAGAATTGTAAGAATTGTGCCTCTACATTGAAAACTATTGACAAATTGCATCATCTTACATACACATTTTGTCGATTTGCTAATTGCTGTTAGCAGTGATGCTTTAACAAGAATTATTTCTTTGTTGCCTCATTATTCACCAATGTAATTTTTAAATGGATATCAACTGTTGAGCAGTTGCACAAATGTCCTCCAGAAATTTTTTTACACTGAGTGAAACAACAGGAGGGAAAAATATTAGTTTTCTTTAGTAAACAAAAAGTCCTTGTTTGCTTGAGAAGATAATCAGTATGTGTCAAAATTGAATATACTGCATTTAGCTATTTATCTATCTTCTAATACACAGACACAGGGCAAGAAGAAAATAGTGAAATCTCTGAAGTGATTTCGGAGAAGTTTCAACAATTGGATATGAACTGAAATCAGTCCTATTCATGCCCCAAATTTGCATATTTTCAGGTAGAAGAGCAATTGTTTCCAACAAATACAGGGAAACAAGGATCAAGAAAAACAAGCAGTGAGTATAATAGCCTGATCTTTTTCTGAGCTTTTCATGTGCAGATATTAAAACAAGATGGTTTACTTGGCAAACATGGATTGCAGAACATTGTGACTATTTGTGCAAATAAAAAAAAAATACTGGGGAGATTTCTGCATCAAAATTAAGCATGATGTTTGCCATTGTTATCAAGACTGTTGTCTGATTCTTTTGGACCTGCAAAACCCAGCAACAGATGCAGACCCCTTATTTTTTCTTCCTTAAAATCTAAGCAACTATGGAACCGCATTCTTATTCTCAAGTACATTTAATCCAGCCTTCAGACTTACACCAGCATCAGTACTAATGCTAGGGTCCACCCCAGGTTTCTGGGCATGCAGCATTCAGCAGCATGTTCTAGCTTCAAATCCTTTCTTTCACAAATCCTAATCCTAACTAAAGCCCACTCCTGGATTTAAAAGCACAAAAATTACTTTCATCAAAACAAAATATGGACCACCAGCCCTACCCGTGTCAGTCCTTCAGCTGCCCAATACCTAGAAGATCCAGCTATAAATGTAGCTCTTTCCAATCTCATATCAACACCAGGTTCATACTACCTTTAACCTTTTTCAAGTGATGACAGTGCACCTAAGAACTGCATACAAACCCCTCCTCCCTTGCCTATTTTCAGACTACACAGAATACAGCAATTTGAGAATTCAACCATATTTTCTTGCCCAAATCCTTCCCCAACGCTAACCCTGTTCTTTGCTGTAACTGTAATTCTGCATCACACCAAACAATCAAATACTACCATTGACACTGCTATTAAAATTCAACGTCTGCATCCAGAAGGATGTCACAACAAGCTTTATTCTGCATCACACCAAACAATCAAATACTACCATTGATACTGCTATTCAAATTCAATGTCTGCATCCAGAAGGATGTCTCAAGAAACTTCGGTAAAAAATGCTTTTTCCTCCTAAATCTTAATCCGAATCATTTAATTAGCTGAACCTCACTCAAGAGGACAACTAAAAAAAAAAACAGGGCTTTACCATTCATCCTTGCTGACACTATCACTTACACAAAACTATGCAAACTGACCCAAAGCAAACTCACACATACTTCTTTTGCCAAAATAAGCCGGAAATTCAACCTTAACCACAGACATCACTATGCCAGGGAATCTAAACACAAGCAACTCCTCTCCACTGACCTCAGCCCTTATCCCAGATTTCATGGACTGGGAGAATACTGCAATAAGCCACATGAAGAAATTCTTCTCTTCCAAATCTAACTTTAGTCTCTAACATTTCCCTCATCTGAATCCAGATTATTTGCCTCCAATGAAAACCAAAGATTATCAATTATTCCATACGTATATTCACATTTATCCTAGAAAACCAGCAGTACCGCAGCAATAAACCTGATTCATAAATGCATCTTTTCTCTGTCCCTAATCCTATCACTAGCCTTAACGATACCCAGGAGAGCAGAATCCAGAAGAAAAACAAACAGTTGTCATTTATCACTGCTGACAACCCCACTTATCCTACAGCTCCTCTCCGCATAGAAACAGCATTCAGCCTAACTCAGAAATGTCTCTGTTCACAAATTCTTAACTCTAATCATAATCTCTCAACCACTACCCTAGTGCTAACCTTCCCCATATCAGGGAGCCAATACCTAGAGGGAAGCTGATATCAGCCCCTCAAACATCATATATTTCAGATGAGTGCAAACTCATCCTGCATTTCCCTGCCCTAGAGAATATAGAAATAAATTTGACTCAGAAATGTTTGATTCCCCAGACTTGCCTTACACCAAGCTTTCACTGCAACTGAGGGATCGTTATTTAGCCAAATACTGAACATCAGGCACTCATTCCTGATAAGACTTGCAGTTATCCTACATTTCTGAGCCTCCAAAAACATAGCAATAAATTCATTTGTATTGAATTAAAATTGTATTGCATTCACATGTATCTACATCCCATTCTTAGTAACTTCAAGGTGAACAGTAGCAATTATTTCATTAATTTTGGGTTTTCTCATTCATTTTTTATTTCCAAACAGAAACATTAAGTCATACATGCTTTCTTTAACCCTAAACCTTAACTCAACTTGTCAACTACATCTATGTGACCAAAGCAGAGAAGAAAACATCTTAGTCATCAAACAAACATCATTTGTTTGAAAGAAGACCTAGAATCTCCAGGAAAGGATATATACATCTGTGCTTAGAGAAAAACAAGCATCAATTGTTCCTCAGTACTAACACTTTCTCGTTTTTCCATCCCATACAGAACATGGAATGAAAATCAACACACACGGGACTCCTTTCCAAACAGTAATCTTAATCCTGACCTTGTCTCAAAACTGAACGGTTACGCTAGATTTTATGATACCTACAATATTGATACTTGCACAAAAAAATCATCTCTACCATCATTACATGGATCTTTTGTTTCTTCACCTTCTAGAACGCAGCTTCAAACAAAGTTCCTTTGCTGTATGCAGCCTCAACTCCAGCAACAGCCCCAAACAAAGCTGTAGGCTGCACTGGGCCATCAGGATAATCAAAAGTGAGTCAGTCTACCCTGCTGGTAACTCTACTCATTCCTGAGTCCTCCATGTTGCTGAATGAAATACAAATGCATACTCTCCCACCTTTAGCTCTACTCCTTCCCTTGTTAGGCTCCTTTTGACCAATACTGAGCATCAGCCTTTAGCCCTTGCAGTGCCCACCTTAGGTTTTGAGGCCACAGAGAATACAAGAACAGATTTGGTAATTTAACGCTTACATCTTTTCCAAAGCCCTAACCCTAATCTTCACTAGACATTTAATCACAGCAAGAACTTATACAAAAACCAACACCTGTTATAAATCCCTGCCAATACTCCTACTTTCCTGAGCTATGCAGACTGCAGTGACAAGCTAAAAATATAAACCTTGATTTTCCCACACTCAGGCTGGCACCTAGTTCTAACTTTGAAATCAGTTACGTGGGGTAAGCGGTACCTACAGCAAAATTACTCATTAGCCACACTTCCCTGCTGACACACAGGATCACCCCAGTTTTCCAGACTTTGCAGAGATACCGCTTTCTCTCCCAAGCGTGGCATTGCGTAAGCGTTTGTGTGTGTGTGTTTATGCATATGTACACATGTGTATGTAGAGTACAATATGGTGCATTTCCGTGGTGATTTTTCCCCACATTCCTTCCTCAACGCATGGCAACACCCATAAGAAGGTTTATATGGCTCAAGCAGACTGAGCTGTGAGGTAAAACACTAGTGTCCTACTACTACCCCTAGTGTGAGGGGTCTGGAGAATAAGTCTTATGAGGAGAGGCTGAGGGAACTGGGGTTATTCAGCCTGGAGAAGAGGAGGCTGAGGGGAGACCTTATTGCTCTCTACAACTACCTGAAAGGAGGGTGTAGAGAGGTGGGGGTCGGTCTCTTCTCTCAAGTCCCAGGCGACAGGACAAGAGGAAATGGCCTCAAGTTACGCCAGGGGAGGTTCAGGCTGGATATTAGGAAGAAAATTTTCACTGAAAGGTTCTCAGCCATTGGAATGGGCTGCCCAGGGAGGTGGTTGAGGCACCATCCCTGGAGGTGTTCAAAAGACGGGTTGATGTAGTGCTGGGAGGTATGGTTTAGTGATGATGCTCCTTGTTTGTTGTGTGGGTGTCTATTTTTGTCAGTTAGGTTGACGGTTGGACAAGATGGTCTTTAAGGTCCCTTCCAACCTAGAAGATTCTGTGATACTCCTGTGGAGACAGCAGTCTCAGGAATGGTTAAATACCTGCTGGGAACTTGTTTTACAGCAACAGTACTGCTGGCCACAAAAGAGCAGTCGTTCCTTGAGCTGCTCCATAGGCGGCTCCTCTGCCAGGCCCTGCAATGCCCAAAGCTGTGCTGTCTCTCAGGGTTCCTTTAGCAAACTTTTTCTTGGTGCAAACAGGGACTATTCAAGTTTTATAATGAAAGATTAACTTCCTGGCCTTTCCCAGTGTAAGGAAAAGCAGAAAACACAGTGCCTTTCAGCATCGCTTGGTCATTTTTCATCCTGAGCAGCAAAATGCAGAGCCTTTGGGACAATCCTCCTTATGACCTTGTGAATTGTTCATGTTTTCTGTTCCCCTGTGATACAGGCGGTTGGACAACTGCTACGAGGACAAAACTGTGAGCGTCCACCCATTTCTTTGCATAGATAACTAAGCTAAGTTACAAAGTTATAGCACTCTTATGTGATCATGAATACATTAACTATTCCTCTTATTGAACTCTGAGGGCTGCTGCTCATTACCCTGATGGAGGATCTATTACACATTATAGATGAGGCATTTCTTAAATAATCTCACGTCTCATATATAACACAAGGAATGTAAACCTAATGATAAACACAGAATATCAAATAATCGATGGAACACTCACACTGCTCTGCAAACAGTTTATCCACCAGATCAAATAAAAACTATTAATTGAGGAAGTTTGAACAAACACATCCATAACAGTCTTGATCTCCTCAGACAATCTGCAAACAGTTTAAATGAGCTCAGTCACACTAGTTCCTCTTCACAAAACCTCCCTCTTTGAACCTGCTGGCTGACAGATCCCTCTTACCTCCAGCTGAAGACACCTATAGGGTATGAAAATGACAGATGACAAGGTGAAGCTGTTGTGGCAGTTACAGTACACCAATGTGAAAGAAGATCTCCAAGCTCCCCCCGAATCATGATATGACCTGCCACCTTCCAAACTCAGGTCCTCGTTCTAGACGGACATGCATTTACTCGTGCAAGCCCAGGCAGCCTGGGGGGCCTTTGCCTGGAAATTTTCTGAAATTTAACTGCTATCATGACCTACCTACAACAAGAAAACCAAGAAAAGCAAGCCAACACAAGCAAAGCAATAAATAATAAATCACCACCAAGCCCACTGACTCGGTGGTCCACAAAGAGCAGTCAAAATCAGCTTTACCATCCCTTGTCTTAACATTAGCTTTGAATTTTGAGCTAATGATTTTTGAGTAAATCGATTGTCAGGTAAACCATCTAACCACTGGGCACTCCACACACTAACAGCCAAGGTCTTCTAGAAGACAAACAAAAGCACTTACCTGCCTCCATCCAATTGCATTTAGTAAGTTAGTAAGAAAGCAATCACCCCAAATGTCACACAAACAGCGTAACTTTGCAGCACTTATGATGTCTGACAGTTCAATGCTTTTGTTAAAGTGTACTGAGTGACAACAGTGAAAGCCAAAGGACAGGGAGTTGGACTTTAGGTGCAATAGTGTACCTTCTCTGAATACGTCTCTCACACTTGGCTATGTAAAATGAACAGAATAATGCTGAAAACAAAGCTTACATAGAGGAACACTTACATGGCATGAGTGTCAATCACCTCAGGTTATGCATGACTTTCAAATTATCAGATGAAAGCAGATATTTTTTTTCTTATTATGAGACACATTAAAAATTAATTATTATTGCCATTTTTTGCAAGTTATCATATGCTTCCCATATCAAAATAAGTTTGTGTTTCTTACTTCAAGAGGCAGGGGCTTTTCCAATGACTTCATTTGTTTGAGGACACAGGAAAGGAATTTTGTGAAGTATCTCTGGGTTCCATGTCATTTCAGAAATTAATTAACTACTTGATCTTTTAAAGCTTCGGAAAGTTGCTAGAGAACTACCTAACTTGTCAGGGTTCACATGCTAAGCACATAAAAGTAAATATTTTCAAGCTGAACAGCACGCATAAATTAGGAATCGGTACCGATAGCTATTAAGAACAGGTGAAAGTCAATGGGAGACACCTCAGTAATTTTTTCAGACTATGTAGATTTTTTGAAAAACATTTTTTAAAGCTAACAGGAGCTTCTGTGAGATTTTCAAATTAAATTTCTGTTGTGTAGAGCACTGCAGAATGCAAAGCACATCTTATTCAAGAGATCTATCACCCACAGAATCAGTATGCAACTCACTCATCATTAGAGTGAAACATTTCAGTTTGCTGTCTCTAGGTCTAACATATTTTCAAAATACTCAGCCTTTCTGCTTTTTCTTATCTTTTTTTGGCTATGTAGAGGGTTGGCTAATAAATAAGCAGCTCAGGCAGAATGATACGAAGCAGAAGAGCAAACCATGAAATTAATTTGGTAAGCAAAGCAAACCTTAAAATCAAGGTAAGACAAAGAGGAAAAAAAATAGATTATGGAGTTAAAAAACTGAAAAGACAACTGGTATGTTCCTGACTGCTACAACTGGTTGAATGTTTTTCAAAAAAAAAAAAATATTTTGTAAAGGAAGATTTTTCTTTCACAGAGAAGCAATGACTTTGTCAAAGTAAATTTTAAAAGTGAAAATATGATTTACAGAAAATGTAGCTTCCTATGCTTCCTGTGAATGGGTTGCATCATTCACTACATGGAAAACAGTAAATAAGCTAAGACTATGTTTTTCCTCACTTTTTGAGTTTCTTGCAGCTTTTCTGTCTGAAAAAACAAGCAGAAGAAAACATAGTTTTGTAATTGCACCTAGTTTTCCAGCAGATGGAAAACAGTAACAAAAACGTGAAAAGTTTTTCCCTTTCCCACAGCCTCCCCTTGTCCTTTTTAATTCTCACACAGGAAGAAAGTTTCTTCTCAAGAAAATTTTCCGTAAGATTTTCTCTGAAAATCCCCATGGGAGAATTCTCATTTCTCCCCAGCTCTATTGAGAGTTATTCTTGTCCCTTGAGACAAGCGTGCCTTGTGCCTGTGCCATCCTGCTTTACAGATTCTTTAGCATGACAGATGCTTAAGTCAGTGATTTTATAGCCCCATTTACTGCATTGGCATTTTCAGGTACTGAACTCAGGGCTAAACATCAATTTCCACTTATTTATCAATAATTGAGATTACCCATAGGAGCCTTTTCCCTTAACCTCCCTCGTGAGCAGCGGGGGGTGAGAGAGCTGTGCAGGAGTTCAGCCGATACGCCTTCCTCTGCCCCCTCCGATGTTCACAGCTTTATTCCAAGAAGTTTGACATATCTAGGTTTTATCTGAAGAAGAGAAGAAAAATGAGGGGTAAAAAACCCAGTAAGGTTCTCTGATGTACTGCTCCCTTCCAGGTAGCTACAATGTACTATGATGTACTGCTTTCAAAAGCTGGCTACTGCTGCTTTAAGAATAAAGATAAAGGACTCACGGAGGTTTCAGATGGGAGAAGTGCAATGGTTTAAACAGCAACAGGTCGTTCTTTGCTCCCACAAGACACTGGAATTTCACAGCTGGCTTTACAACACTGTGGAAGTCCAGCACACAGACCTGCATGTGTTCAAAATGTCCAAGCCATTAAAAGTCAGCTTTTCCAGATCGTTCCCTATACACAGGATGCTTTCCCTGGCTGGACCGCAAAGGTATTAACCCGTCTGCCTTCAAGTTCCTTTCCAAGGTATCAGGAGGCCAACTCATATCAGCCAAGATGGGTGACCTGTATGAATCAGTGACATTGATTTTTATTTCCTTCTTGGTTTAAGTGTATTTAACAAGAGACGACTTTAAAATGAACAATAGCGAGGGATCATACTCATAACCAGTGTATGTTTATATGGCACGCTGCTGAGCCCAGGTCAATATTATTTAACTCCCAGCAGGACTCAATAGCTTAGCATCGGTGACCAGGTTGTAGAGCTGTTGCCTGGCTCACCAGGAGTGCAGGCAGAGCAAGCTCACAGCTGCCTTCACATCACTGCATGAGTTCCTTGCAACTCGTGTCCCCATGTGGTATCTGTCCTTTCTACTAATTTTCCAGTTGTTCCAGGTTGTAGAGCTGTTGCCTGGCTCACCAGGAGTGCAGGCAGAGCAAGCTCACAGCTGCCTTCACATCACTGCATGAGTTCCTTGCAACTCGTGTCCCCATGTGGTATCTGTCCTTTCTACTAATTTTACAGTTGTTAGTACCTGTTTCTTTGCATAAAAGTACTTTAGGGTAAGGAGAGTCTATTAAACTGTATCTAAATAGTATCATATGGTCAGAGGTATTTGAGTTGGACATCCCTCAAAAAAGAGAAATAATCTAAAAGCAGTCACCAGAAACAAAGCAGATGCCGTAGCAGCTCAAGCACAGAAACTAGGAAATTAAAGAGGGAATTCCAAGGCGTTCCATGTCAGAAAATTTGTCACCCCTTCAGACTTCTCCGGGTGAGGAGAATATGGGGAAGCCAGCAGAGACTCTGGATCTGGCACAGATCTGGCACCCCTGTGTGCCACTTTCAGCTTTCTCACATTTCAATGAGGCACAGAACCCGTTTTATGAACATATAATGATGATGATAATACTTTGCACTTCAAAAGCTGCTTCTCTTATACAGTCTGAAAGATTAACGAATGAGACTTCACAAACCTATGCTAGTTAGCATTTAACTGATCACAGCGTTTACACTGACACACACGTCTTTATTTTTGAGCAATAATTTCACTGAAAGCTTCAGTAAATTGCCAAGAAGAGGGAATTATCATCAAGGGCCAAATCCTGCCTGCTATCCTCATACCAATTCAGAGAGCATCAGGATTTGGTCCAAACCATTTCCCATAAGCAGCAGCACATTTCCCAGCTTGTTTTCCTTTCCCTTATATCCTCATGCATTACCATCTTCTTTTGACTCATTCTCTCTCTCTATTGATTTGATATCATTATTTCTCTTTCTTCCTCTTGTGATAGTAACTGTGCCTGAGAAGACTAAAGCGAGATGAGTACTCGAATTGCTTTCCTTGGCTGCTGAGTTTTCTTTTAAGCTGCAAGTATTCCAAAATCTACAGCATATCTGTCAAGCAGAAACCACAGCATGCAAATCAATAGACATGCCTAGGCTGCTAAGAGTGAAACTCTTGACAATCCCGAAATAGAGCTTGAAAACATGTATTGGTGCATGGTGATTTCTTGCTTCCCCCCCAATGACCACATGTACTTGTTATCCTTGCTCCAGCTCTGGCTCCAGCAGCAGCCAGCTAGTCCTGGTTACAAACTGCAGGCTGCTCTTTATTCTCAGATCTAAGCTATTTTAGTCATTACTGATCTGCAGGAGAATGTTTTTTTGCTCCTGAGTGTTCAGTTCCTCCGAGACATTCAAACTCATTTGAAATACTTACGGAAAATGTAAAGGACAGAGGGGAGGATGGTGCTGTCTGCAGGGACCTGCCAGACTAACCTTGCAAAAACATGTCCATCACAAACACTAATCTTTCACTGAAAACTAAAGCAGGTGTTTCCTTCAATTTTTCTCCTGTTTACAAATGGTGGCCCAATTCTGTCCTGCTTGCTCAGGCACAACTCCCAGTGAAATCCCTCTCCCTCTCTCAAGTTGAGAAATGTTGTCTCAGTAGATAGGACAGTATGTCTATACCGACTGAGGGTGACTGCCCTCATTTTCCCTTGCTATCATCATAATGTCACTGATTAAAATGAAATAACTCAAAAGATACATCTAAGTGGCAAAACACAGTGCTGTGGGTGAATACAGAACTATTACCAAGATAGTTTGGATCCAAGTGCAGTAAAGCTAATGAATGCTGCGTCTACCTGAGCAGTACCGTGCCAGACCTGCACCAGTCAAAACTGGTAGACGTTGGCCAGCTCTGCTCTGGGGACTGGGTATTAGCCTTGGAGCTGAAGAACACAGGAGGAGCTGAAGAACACAGGGCTTCCTCACGCAGTGTGCACTCAAGGGGTTCTACACAGTTGCCATACCAGAGCTGGCCAGTGTTCAACTGGCCCTGTCCTCACCTCCAGCTGAGGTGTGACCCTGCAGATCCTTACCCTCATCAGCCTGCTCAGCGTGTCACTGCCACTGCTCCAATTTTGCACTTTTATTTTTAGTAAGTGAAATACAGGTAGGGTTTCCAGGGACTGTTCTTTCCTCTGTGCCTTTCTGACTGTCATTATTCTTCTAGTTTCATGAACAATCACCAAACCATGATTGTACCCAGATTTTTAGTCTAATATCCTCCAAGTAAAGAGAGCAAACTAAGAAATTCCTGCCCTAGAGCAAAATAAGAAATTCCTGGTCCTTCAAGAAGATGGATGGCAGAAGGGTGGGTCCAAGCACCACAGTAAAACATAAAGGGGAAGAAAGACTGCAGGTAATATCTTAAGGGACACTTTACAACAAACTACAGAAAGACCACCTCTTTGTAAAACATGTCTATACTATGGTACAAAGTAACTTTCTTTGAAAAAAGAAATACAATACTGAAAGGTAAAAATATTCTCAATATACTTTGTTCAGAGACTCATGGAGATGAAAACAGCACTCTGATTTTAAACCAGAGTATCTTCACATTATTTTACTAGGAGCTGTAACGACGACACCGAACAGAAGCCACTCACAGCTGCTCCACCAGGAGTGAGTGGGGAGAAGCTGGGGAGCACACACCAGGGCCAGGGAGAGACTGCCACCTCTCCCTGGCTAAAGCAAGAACCACTCAATGCAGCAGTCAGGGTAGATGCAATTAATGTCCTTTAAAAAAGCTGCAATGGCAATACAGCCTCTCTGAGAGATGAATATGACGGTAAAACCACTAATGAGAGCTAATTGATTCAGCAGGTTAGACGAGTAATGAAGAATCACCTACTGGATGCCTAAATCAGATCATCTGACACCTGCAGAGTACGAGTGTGGCTCGTCCAAAGTGGCGGGCCTGCTGTTAGCCTATTAATAATTTCATTGTTCATTTCTTGCTTCTTAATCTATTTGTTTCACCCAACTTTGTGTGTTTGATTAAAAAGAGAAGCAAACAAACAAACAGCCACAGGCTCGCTCACTGAAACGATGACATTTCACAACAGCTACCCCTCCTGATTAATGTAATTTTCAACTACTTGCAATGAATCAAGTTATCTGGTATTTACTAGATCTTAACCATTTTTCTCTTCCAAGCTAGACATGGGGCACCCTCAGGGGATTGTTGTAGCTTTTATATGTTGTCATTTTATATACTGTTTTATATATTGTTTTTTGAAGTACTGTGAATTTCCATTTTGCCAGAAATTTGTTCATTTTTCTTGGTGTTACCACCAGTTTTCCTAGGTGACCAAAAAAGGCCGAATTAAAATTCTGCCTGGCCAACTGCAACCTCTAATCCTTGGCAGACAGCCTGCATGTGAATAAAGCCTACCTGGTGAGTAAGAAATTGAATGTTTGTGGCCGTTACGAGGGTGAGTTTATGGAAGGAGAAAAACAAACCAAGTTGTCGTCATGGGATCACAAGCTAAATCAGGTAGTGGCGTCTGCCAGAAAGCCACCTGCTAGAAGACATTCTGGCCATCGTGCACGTTTCATTAAGAAATAATCCTGCAGCATGTTATAACCCTGACTCAGAATACCAAAGTATCAATATCTTAAGAGTCACTGCAGAGAAAGAAGCACAATTGAGAATTCCCCATTGTGTGAAGAACGCACTTATCCTTGGGAAGTAAGCAAACACTCTTGCCTCTCAAATAAAGTATGTCAATAAGCCCATCACAAAGTACTGACCCTGGAAGGTACCCAGCATTTTGGGCTTCACTGAATTGTTTCCATTGGGAGACAGAGTTGCTTGTATGAAGCAGGTATCTACCCAGAACAAGTCAGTGTACAGAGGGATAGAGTACAGACAAAATTCTCCTTCTGTAAAACCAAATGGGAAAAAAAAGGAATCCTAAAAACGATCAAGAGTTTCTTGTTCAGAAACCCAAGCCATCTTCCCATTCATGTCCTGGGCCAAAAGAAACTCTTCTAAAGATTATTTTGGGGGCAATGCTTGTACTCACTGCTCTTGAGACCTGACACACTTCTCTTCCACCCACCATCCTACTCCTGAATCTGCAACAAGGCTCGGGGAAATCTTTATTTAAATCTCTTGTAAGTCAGACCTCTCTGACTCAGTGTTTTGGATGAAAAGTCTGACTTCTTCAACTATCCTAAAATTAATCAAAATACTTAGTATGAAAGAACAGTAGTTGATAATGAGGTTTACAACAAAATGCATATTTTTAACTCCGAAACATCCAACAGCAGGTCAACAGAGAGAAGTTTCATGATAGAAATAAACGGGTCCCTCATAGAGCTATTAAGGATTTATTACTGATGGAAACATTAAAATTATTGTAAAGTGCCAAATCAGACTTTCAAGCCATTTATTTCTGTTCCTACTCAGGGAACCAATACCAGAACATTATTTTCTTCCAGGCTTTAGACATACTGGTACATCTGTATCTACTTATCACCCATTTGCAAATTAAATGAACAAAATTCCATTTTTCTTTCCGATCAGAAGACCAATGGTGTACATAAACATTTTCTTGTTGTGCCACAGCCAGCTTAAGGTGACCCTTACCCCGTGATGCTCAGCCTTCCCCTGTTCCCAGTACACGTTGGACCAGTACAACCGTGTTTGGCACTGTATTCCCAACTGGATCAAGGTACGGATCCAGATTAAAAATAAACACTTTTCTGGATGACTTGTGCTCTGCATCATGTCACTGATCCGGTTCACCACCCACACCCCTGAGCAGTTTAGCACCATGAGGGACAGGGCTGCACAGAGATGGATACGAACTGCTGAAGCCAGTACTGCCACCAAAAGAAACGTTTGTCAAACTACAGCTTTAAGACACAAACCAAATCCATTTAACAGCTTTTTACTGCCACTCTGGAAGATGTTTTCTCTAAGAACAGACTGTCAATATCCTATTTACTCTTCAGTTCAGAAAGGTGGGTTTTGTTTGTTTCCTTTAGCATGACAAACCATGCTCCTATTGCCAAACTACAAGCAAGAACACACGAGTCCCCAGGGTGTCAGCCGGAGGGAGGTAAGATCAGTCCCTTGCAGCTCTGGAGACTCACCCATTCATTTGGCCGGTGATGTCAACTCCTGACCGTGGCAGGTTGCTATATACTGCGATGCTATCCCTCCTGTTTCCCCCCTTCCCAGTCAGGCAGATACTGCTTTTTCTCATTGCCCTCTCATATGTCTCCTTTATTACCCTGCTTGCACTGTCATTTATCTGAGTTTGGCCTTTCTCACGTATCTTCCAATTGTCATTTGCAGTTTACAGTCACTGTCCCTGGGTTTGGAGGAAGCCAGTCTCAAATGTTGAACATTTTGCTAGAGCAAGGTAGTCTCTGCAGGGATACTTACAGCTTCTGCTCTTAGTGCCTTCCAGAAATGTTTCTTTAATAACACACATAAATATTAAAGGAAGAGAAGGAAAATTGGGAGGAAGAGAAGGAGGGTTTTGTTATTTTTTCTGACCCAATTTCCATCCATCACTTCAATTAGGTTCTCAGAGACAGATGAACTTCTGCATCCTTTTTCCCTCCGATACCTTCTGTACAACTCCATATGGACCTTCAAAAAATCCTGCTTTGCTCAACCTTCCCTCCCTGTTCCCTGTCTGCATGAGTGCCCTATTTCTATTCCTTATTTCTTGGTAATTGTATTCAAACACTCCCTTTGTTCTTTGTTTGCTAACCTGCATTTTTTTTCTCTAGTCAGCTTATCTCTTTTTTAGTCCTTTTGATTAAAGTTCTCAATTCATTTAGTATCTTTCTGTTTCTCCCCAGTCCTTCTAAAGTGAAACTATAAAGCACTGCAGGGAATGCTTGTATTTACCTCCCAATTCTCTTAGCCAGGCTTTCAGGCTGACTTGTGAGCTGTAAACTACTATATCTTAAAAGTTTCCAATCCTATACTGAGCCATTTCACTCTTCCCTTCCCGTTCTCCTCTGGCAACAGCAATAGTTTACTTTCCACACCCATCATGGTCTTTTAGAATTGTGATTTGCTGCTGCTAAAACCCTTTCCTGATGATCAGATAAACTGAATAGCCTGCACAACTTGGTGCAAACACCTCAGTGCACTGGCAGCATAACTGCAGCAGCAGCAGAGAGGTGACAGGTTGCTACACCGGGCATTTCGCAACACACACATCAGGTCACAGTTTTTCATCTACCCTCTGTCTGAAGTAGCAAGGAAATTGGAGAAGTGTTAGAGGAAATTGGGGAAGTGTTAGACTGTAATTTCCCTTGGATTTGTCTTACATTTTTAAACGAAAACTAAGGGAAACCACAAAGAAGTGTGCATCAGAGCTCGGTTTGGTTTGATTTGGGCTTTTATTGTTAATCCAAATGATGGCTTTTCTCTCTTCCACAGGCAACAGGTGGGTTTGCAGCCTGGATGTGTTTCTACCCACCACATCGATACCAGTGAGTTCATCTTTCCATTTTCACTGAAGTTGCTTAGTAACAGAAGATGAGGGAAAAGCGTGTCCAGACTGCATTTGCAATGTCTTATCTTCAGGTTCATTGAAAAAAGATGGACTAATGGACCACCAATGTGAAAACGATGTTCACATTTGAATCAGTGGATCCATTTGATATTCCTCAAGGAGCTTTTAGAAGAATATTTTTGTCATATTTCTTTTCAGCACATATATTTTTATGCGAATGCCCTTCGACTCTGCCACATCTAAGAAATAATAAAGTATTCCCTTATTTATTTTCTTTTTCACATGGCATTCTGACCACTGTAGTAAATACACAGAATGAGAGTTTCCGTATTTTGTTCAGACACAGTTTGAATCATTTTTTAGTATCATTTTGAAAGTGAACTTACAGTTCATTAAAAGGAAAGGCAATCTCAAGAATTTTTAATACTGTGGACCTGAACTTAATAAAGACACAGTCTCACAGATGATTTCCCTCACTACTGTGATCCTCAGAACGATCTCCACTCCCACAGTGGCTGTATCACACCGTTCACAACCAGTACTGCTCTAAGGATGTATAAGTCAGATTTTTAAGGCTTCAGCTGTGGTCTAACTCTGCAGTTCCTGCAGGCAAAGAGTAAGAGCACAGTAGTTCCAAAATCCATTACAAGATTTTTAATTATCTTTCAAGAAAATTTCCTATTAAAAAGAAAAACAAAAATGACAACCCCCGAACAGACAGGAAGCAAGATCAACAGACACCAGTCTTCATCACCAATCTCCAGACTAGATTTAGAACAGAGGCAGCTCAGGACTCATCAGCAATGCAACCAAAGCTGAATTTTACCTCCCTGTCCTTCCCTTTGGTCTTGCACTAAGGTAAGCATCTCTCTTCTAATTTATACCTTCACATAAACTTATCCCTACAGAAACACCTCTTCTAGAGTAGCTTACTGCATCCAAAGACAACAGCAGGAGCCACCAGAGCTGCAAACCTAGGTAGGAGTTGCTTCTTTTTTATCCTGCTGGGGCCAGGGAAGAGTGGACATAAAGGCCAGGAAGGTGCTTTTCCCCTCCCCGTGGTGACAGCACGTGGCTGTGGCCTCACCACCAGCCCCAGACAGACAAGCAGAGGGGCCAGAGCAGGGAGAGCAGAGCTGATGGCACAAACACCATCACTTGGCAGCCTGATGATGCAGATGCTGTGCCTCCAGCACGGGGAAGCTTAGACGACTCCCTGCACTGTATATAAAGCCAGCTGCAATTTGGAGCTCTTTATGTACGTGTAGTGTGATGGCAGTAGATGGCTCAGCCCACAGTGTGAGTTATACACTTCGACTGCCTCGGAATATTACTGTATGTAATATTTGTATTTGTATGTACCTTTGCTGGTTCTTGTTGATCCATACCCTTGTCATGAAAGGCTTCTCCTGCTTACACGGATGAAAGAGGGTGATGGGAATAAATACAGAATATATGCTTGAATGTATGAGATATGTAACTATTACAAACACGGCTTTTCATTTATCTGTTAACAATGAATAATAAACAGCACTTTTAAAAGATGAGTGCTGGGTTCAGTTTTGGATATATTTTTGTTTTGAAAAGGAGAAATATGTCTGTATATCATTACAGCATACTTAAGGTCTGTGTGAGACTACCTCTTGATCATTAGTTTTTTATTTTTATGTTTGAATCTTAAGAGAAAATGTGTTGCTGCTCCACAGCACTACTTATTCAACATCCTCAAATCCCTAAGGCAAAGAGTTTGGTTAGACACAAGCTGGCAGAGTACAGATCATAATTATACTGAAAGAGAAGGTTTTTAAAATTCAAGATTAAAAAAATGTGATACGAAATACACAATTTGACTAAGAGCTTAGAAACGGGTGGTCAGGATCCTACAGGAATATCTTTAAATACTTAAGGGTGCATTATGCAAGGCCTTGCATTATGCATTTATCATTACACTCAACCTCAGTATCGTAGCAGGAAATATATGTGATAAAAAATTACTCCTATAAATCCTAGCAAACAGCTGATACTTCTGCTGCGTATTTCCCTCTGGAGTTTTCTAAAATTCTTTAGAAATTATAGCCTGTATCTTGCAGAATGATAATTGTTTTATCTGTACTGAGATTACAGGAGTAGTTTTATTTGATAAATACATCTGAATTTGGTCTGATGAAGAAACTGCCTGATCTACCACTGAAACTTAGTCATACCTATAAAGCACACGAAATCAAACACCTGTCAGTGCACGGTGTCACTACACAGAGTTTAGGACAGGAATTGAAGATACTGAAAATAGGTGAAACTAAAAGGAAGAAGGATATTAATGTGATACAAAAATAGCTTGAGCCTGCACTTTCTTCTTTGCCAAAAAGCCTCAAAAGATTCTTAAATGTCTACGCACACATACTAAGAACAGAAACGCCTGCAAGAGGGAAGGCAGTGTTCTGCTCAAAGCCGTAACATGGCTGCGAGGACCTGCTCACGAGCTGGAAGCAGCTCTGCCTTTTCATCCCCTGCCATCCTCCACCTAAGCTGGGAGCCACTCTGGTGCCGGTTGCTCGACACATTCACAAGAGTAATAAAAAGAACTAGACCATGTCCCAAAGGGATGGAATGAAAGAGAGGGGAAAAAAAAAAAGCGAACAATAAAAATTCCATTGCAGATACTTCCAGATTTTCTGTACTTCTCCTCCAATCTCCTCATTTTGAACAAGGGAGGTTCCCTCCTTGTTCTGTGTGCTTTGTAAATAGTAGCAGCCATTATTTATTCAACATATTTGCCTTTTGTAATGTCGGCTTTAATTTTTAATATTCACACTGATATTCTTCTTCAATAGCGTTGTGTACAGGGGCATATCTGTTTGTATTTATTCATTAGTGTGTTGTTAATTAAATATGTGTTTCATTAAACTTGTTTAAAAAAAAGGAGAAGTTGAGAAGAAGGAACATACTGAAGTACAACACCCCAAGGCTCTGAAAAAGCTTCCACAGCTGAGTTGTTAAAAGTAATGTGGGCAGCAGGAGTGTCAAAAGCATCTAATGTTTTCTGCACAGTACCAAGTTTAAACAAAATGCGTGTGCTAAAGGTAGCAGGTAAAGTTAACATGTATCTGTCTGCTTAGAATATTCATGCCTGGGAATCAAAGCGCTTCAGTTACTTTTCCTCTGGCTGCTCCCCTGGCTGGCTTTTTGCCACATGCATTATTTTCTTAGAAGATGCCTTTACAAAGATGTACAGAGATACATCACGCATAAATGAGTATAAAGTGATCGCCTGCTTTGACTATCTCTGCACAGTGAATACTAAAGGACTGTTTTTCTCCGCAAAGCCTGGAAGCCCAAGTCCCTGCTCAGCTTCTTAAGTGCCACCAAATCTTTGGTGTTGCCTCCGACATCCCAACCCTAAAACTGCATCCTGAAACACTGGGATGCTCCTGCCAGCTGCACAGAGGTCACTACGTGCTTTTACAGCACTGCAGCCCCGAGGCACAGCAAATGCCACAATGGAATGGCCTCCTGATAACATGGAATGGTTCGGGTTAGAAGGGACCTTAAAGACCATCTAGTTCCAACCCCCTGCCATGGGCAGGGACACCTCCCACTAGACCAGGCTGCTCAATAACCTTAACTTTAGGATGGGCACACACTGAAACTCAAGGCACAAACCTCCAAGGGGTATTTTACTGGTTTTTGATCCCGTGGCTGAACTTTGAGAGTAATTCTGTTGAGCTTCGCCATGCAAGGCTACACCCACTGATCCTGCCTCCACTAGCTTTGCCAATCTAGCGTGACAGCTGAGAGTGACAAGTTCTAGTGAAAAATAAAATTCGCTATCACCAACTAAAACCCTGGTGCCAAGCCCACCAGAACAGCCTGTTGAACAGCTCAGGTCAGATATATGGGATATTCATAAAGCCAGGTTGTTCGGTGAGTATCCAGCCACGTGAACTGGACGGAAAGGAGCACAGCCCAAATGGTAACTGCCAGCTACACAAGGGCTGTATTTACTGCTCCAGAGAAAGAGTGGGAAAACAAGCATGCGACTGGCACAGGAACAAACACATCGAGCTGGAGCACCAGGAATTATGACATGAACTCAGCATATCAGAGATTTGCAGCAACATTACAGCAATCTGTAGATCTTGCAGTAACGGCACATAAAATGAAAGGATATGCACAGGAAATCACCAGTTTATGCAAAACAAAAGGGTAGGCAGATGAGAAAATTTTCAGAAGGAACATTTATCACGCATTCACCATGAATACTAATGGACAGATATGATGATGGTGGACACAGAGAATGACCTGGGTGCTAGATGAAGTCAAACGGTACTAGCTACAAAAATATGCTTGTTAGAAGGAATAATGATGGCTTCAACAAAGGAGAAATAAAAGATAAGTTTTAATAAAAGGTCTAGGGCATGAAGCGAGTCTGTTGCAAAAGACTGCAAAAAGACAGTTGTTACAATCTCAGCTTATGTGAAGAATGAACTTAGAAGGATATTGTACATGATAATATATACTAGAGTGTAAGGAATGATAAACGGAAGAAAGATCAAGAGTGTGCAGAACAGACAGAGTGAAGAATGGCAGAGAACAAAAAGGTTTAGAGATAAACAGTTATGGAGCAGATGCAGAACACAAAGTGCAAGAATGTCATTCAGCTCCACTGTCACAGCTGCACCGGCAGATGGAAAAATACAAATAAGATATAAAACAATGCTCTAAGATCCATAAGGTGTCTGTTCCGTGGTTACAACGGTCCTAAATGCACCGGTGTAGTTCTCAAAAAGAATCAGTATTTAATCTCTAAGCATTTAAATACAATATGTTCCCTGCACATATAGAACAAACAAATGCTTCTCACACATGAATTTAGTCTCTTTAGCCATTTACTTCTGTCTTGCCCTTGAGGATTTGGTCAGCAACAGAATCCAAATGAAATATCACGTGATAGAAGTTACAGATGATCACACAAAAAATGGATTACTTGGTCTTTATTTGTAGCCAATTGATCCCTATAAGCAGCAGTTGGCCGAGACAGAAAACCAACAAAATTGAATTCAAATTTGGGCATATTTAACAACATATGGAGTGTTTTCGTTCAACTGGAAGATTAAATTTTTATTATTGTTTCATCAAACTTTAACTATCATCTGGAAGAAGTAACTTGTTTTCATTATTTCCTTAGGATATTTAATTCTTTTACAGTAAAATATTAATGTTCAATCATGTATATTTTCCTTCTGTTCCTCATTCTCTCCAGTTTGTGTCCATTTAAACGTTAAAATAACATAATTAAACAACTTCTTCCTTCATGTTGAAAGACTATCTCCATGATGAAATATTTTTGGTTTACCGCTGCATGTTTACTGTCTATGAATAGACTGAAACAGAAACTATTCTTCAAAGACCTGTATACTGGGAAAAAAGGGCAAATTGATAATGGACAATAGTTTAAGTGACACTATCTGGACTATTGATAAGGGAAAGGTAAAAGACTGCTTAAGGCATGCTGTAAAATCCTGAAGTCCCTTGAGTGTCTTTACTGATTTCAGTCGACCTGATTTTCTAGGCAGAATTTATGGAAGAATTTAATGGAAAAAAGAGAAGTTACTCAGTAGACAAGAGAGAAAGATCGTTCCAGATATGAACTAATTATCTCAGAGGCAGATCAAGACGAAGAAATAAAGGTCATATTAAGAAGAGGGATGAATAGATCAAGTGAAATAGCACAACAAAAGGTTGTAAGAATGAGAAGACAATTTTCACTGATGGACAGTACTGAGGAATCCATGGAAGGAGTGAGAACAAAAGGAGCAAAGAACAACTGAAATGGAAACAAAACAACTTCTGCACATCCATAGCGGTAGAAAGAAGACTCAGATTGGCGGAGTATAATTAAGTCAATACGTAGATTCCAGGGTAAGATATTAATAGAACAGAGAAAAGAAAAACAAACCATTATAAATGTCAAAGTTAACATAATATTTACAAGATAGACAGCAAGGAATGTCTGGATCAACACTGTAGAGATAAAGCTAGAGGAAGTAGGTGATAACATCAGCTATAAAGATGGTAACATTCAGATAGTGACAAAATAGCAAGCAAGTGATTTCAAAGTGATAGTCCAAAACACTGGATGACAGGTCAGGAAAGAGACAGTTATTTAGGATTCACCTGAATATGAGTATCGACTATGTCACTCAAGCATGTCACAGAACTCAGGAGAGAGCCAGAAGTGGAGTAATTTAACTGTAAACACCAGAAATTATTCTTCTATCATTACCATACTAGCGGATGTCCTCTTACAAGCTGACTGTGATGGCCTATCAATTAAGACCTGAACTGTCTGCTTAAGAAACTGAAGTAACGGCTTCTTAAGATTATTTTTGGATTGTACTTGACTGTGCTACAGATAACCTTAACACAGAGAGGTGAATTAATTCCTACACAAAGTACCCAATGATAGTGACATAACCTGCACGATAAATAGTCCATCTAAATTAATATTACGCGGCTTTTGTATAACTACAGGATTTAAGTATTGCAGATACAGAACAGGGCGCTGTAGTGTTAGTCTAACTACAGATACAGAACTGAAGTCTAAAAACTTTTCCAAAAATTAAACACAACAGTAACACATCCTAATCTCATTACACCACTGATTAATCTGCCACTGCTAAACTAATCTTCAAAAGCACTATTTCCCCACAATTCATTCTCTGATTCTTTATCGTGCCAGATATAAAATGTATTTTGGTATCAGTATTCTGAAGAGTATTTATAATTATTCTGTATAGTTGGTTCTAAAAATCAGGGAAGTGTTAAACTAATGTTAGAATTTATCATTCTCTAGTTATGAGAAGTGAAACCATAAAGGCCAGAAATAGTCTAGATCTTCCACAGCCTGCTGTCAAAATACTATATGGATATCCATAATTTATTCTTATACAGAAGCGAGGAGATCAACCCATTTCTATTCCACTGCTGACATCAAAAACAGGCCAAATCCTAACACTGTTGTTTCCCTCACCATCAAGTCCCTTTGTTCAGTTCCCACATGTAAATGAGCAACCACACTCCAGGATCAGCTCCTGCTCGTTACCAGTTTGATCCCCGTGCAGAAGAGCTCTGTACCTGCAGCACATTCTGCTGAAACCAGTGAGCATCACACTGCTGGAACAAACCAAAGAATGGAAATTGATGCCATTTCATTAATCCTTAAAACATCACTTTCTAAAACGCATACTGAAAATCATGCAAGGTTCCAATAACTGGGTGGATGAGCTCGATACCTCTCACTGCAACCACTTCCATTTTATCATTTGCCCCATCTCTGAGAACTCGCCAGTTCTTGTGTCATACACAGGTAATAAACTCCTGGGGCACTCAGCAGAAATTTTGCTCCAGTGCTTGCATCACTCTACACAGTAAGATCATGGACTGTTCTGGGGGATTTTTAAACTACTAATACAAATGGCTACAACCAAACAAAAACTCTTCCAACATTATCTAGCACGTGCTGATGAACATTTAGATATCAAATCAGTTTTGAGCTGTCTAAACCATGGAGATGTTGGTACATAATAATCCCTGGAACCACTGCTCACAGGACAGCATACACACTTCATTCATCTAATTATATTAAGATTCTCCTAAAGTGACATGTTAAAACAATAAAATAATTTGAATGCTACCTCTACTGAGCATCACATAATTTATACCATCATTTCCGTTTTGAGTGAAAATCTCTCTTTCTCCTTGGTGCTACATATATTAAACAAAAATCATTATTTGCTTTCAATCCCTGCTAGTAACGATAATGCTATTCCACTTTTTATAATGAAGCTAAGCGTATCAAAAAATCCTTCATGTGGTAGCATCATCTGTGTGCTAAGATGAAGTGTCCACATCTACCACTTCAAAAAGCATTCTCCTTGCTATGGATACCCATTGACATACGCCTCGTGCCAAAGACCCCTTCTCATTTCCTGGGAACTGACTGTGGTGCTCGGAGAAAAACTGTTCACCACCCATCTCAACTCACAAAAACATACCCAACGTCTGAGTACAAAGAAAAATGACAACTGCACTAACATGATTTCAGTGCATCTAGTGTTCATAAAGAAATGACAATTTCAAGCTGTCACGCTGCTGAAGAATTCTAAAATTGCTGTTGATGCACCATGTAACCAGCGAACAGGTGCTAGAAATGATTGGAGCGCGGTTCATATTAAATAGAGACCTTTGGAAAAGAAAGATACATTCTGCCAGGAAAATGCGGAGAGGTTCAGCTGATAACGCGTATTTATGAATACTGGCAAGCAATGGCAAAAGAACAGGAGGTAGAAACAAAAATAAATAAATAAATAAATAAATAAATCTTGGATGAACACAGTGATATCAGAGCAGAAAAGCAGACTGTTTCTCTACTGAGAGATTATAGCCATACACTGTGCAGGACGGTCAGACCTTTAATAACAACAATGACACAGCACGAAAAAGACTTCCCTCTTGAAAGAAAAATCAGCCACTGCATTTAATGAAAATCCTGTTTTCCTAACATTACTGGTATCTGAAGGACAATCTAGGTGCTTTGAGACACCCCATGGCCGTTATCTCACTGAAGGTTAAATGGAGTTACCAACTCTTCAGCAACTTCTCTCTCTTTACTAAACTCAACAGCTTAAATTCAACTACAGATCCGAAACAAAGGTAGCCAAAGGTGTGTAGAAAGCTGTTTCAGCCAGCACATAAAACAGTGGGAAGCACTGGCCAGGTTTTAATGGAGAACTAAGACAGTCCCTTCCAAAGGAACCAGACAGTTCAATGCCCCTTTTGTACCTCTCAGTCTCCACAGCTTTTACTGATGGTTTGGCCAGTCTGCCTGTGCTGGAGTCACTGCAGTGTTGGGATGGCAGCGTGGGGGGATTCGTGAAAGAGAATGTATTCACAGAAGAGAGAGAAGGTATTAACAGTTAGAAATAAAAATCAAGCAAGCTCATTTAGCTGTTGGAAGTGGAACTTAAATGGCTGATGTTGAACACCCTCCATCCTGTTACCTACTTCTACGAAACGCTCAGTGATCTGGCATGTTTGTGCTGTTCCTGCCAGCCTGCACGGAAATTGTAGAGAGCTCTAAAATGTACCATGTATGATTTGGGTGCCACGATTGTGCCACTTTGATGTATGGGTTTACATTAGGCAAACAGGACAGAAAAATAGCTACAAGGAAAACAAAGATCATTTCCTGTGTTCTTTCCTCACGTTCTGATGTAGCACACTAAAGCACCTCAGACCAGCAGGCTGCAGAAGCCAGGACTGGTGCAACAGGTATTACCCGCTCACTAATTTTTGTGTGCAAATGGGTCTGAAAAGGGCAAAACCAGATCCTTGGTCAGCTGCAATATTTTACTCCTGTAGTTATCCCAGACCAGACGATAGCTGCAAAAAACCCAACCCCTCCTTTCTGAAATACCTGACAAAATTTGCCTTGTGACTCTTTGTTTTATTTAATACCAGATTGTGAATATTGCATAAACAAGCTATTTTCTAATACAGAATTGATCATCTTTATTTCAATGGCTGAATCCTTGATCCTGCACTGCGGGGTGGCAGAAGCCAGGCAGTGATCTGATACTGTGGCAATGAAAGTGCTGATCAGGTGTTATAAATTTTGCATTTTAGTCAATTGCCTCTAAATAAATATAAATTTGCATAACTTCTATTCTTCTAGTCTTTTATAAATGCAACTAAAAAATCAGCATTTGGGCAACAGCAGCAGGTCTACAAATATATTTGCATAACTTCTATTCTTCTAGTCTTTTATAAATGCAACTAAAAAAACCAGCATTTGGGCAACGGCAGCAGGTCTACAAATACACCCCTGGGAAAGCCAAGTACGTCCAGCTCCTTCCCTATGCCTAAATATTTCCCTTTTCAGACAGCTGCAGTGGTAGCATTTTTCCAAGTCTATCCAAGACACTTGGGTTTGATTTCAGGAACCAGTGTGGAAAATCTAGAGAAGCTTCCAGTGAAATCTACTTCACAAAATGTGTATTCAGAGCTCAATTATGTAAAGTTCCTGCAAACTCAAAGCTTCTGTGTTTGAATCCATCTTTAAGGAGAATAAATCCTTCAGGTAGCCCTTAGTACCTTTGAAATTTTGTTCTAGGTTAGCAGAAAAAGAAGATATGGGTAAGACTTTGGCAGAGTAAATAATACAAAACACAATGTCAAACACAAAGTGTCTGACAAGAACTTCACTAGTGGCTTGTAAGTGATATGACAGACGTGGGTGATAAAAGTCTTACATCCAACAGCCAGAGATCAGTTTTCAGGTTCTACTCAAATGGCACTTGTTAATACCTTGTCAGCGCCACGTGCAGGTGTAGCAAGAAGCACGTTTCTCATTTCATCCAATGATCTGCACGGGATGTCACAATTCCAATAACTCATGCAGCAAAGGCAGGAAAACAAGAATCTGTTAAGATTACTAAAGATACTGGCAAAACAGATATTGAAGTGGCAAACAGAACGCAAGGGAACAGAGTGACCTTAGCAGAAGCACACACACACCCTGCTGGCAGAGGGGCTCCTACTAATTATACGGGTATTTTGCTAATACGCCGAGAGAGATGAGTGTAGAGAAGCCAATCACTCTGCTGTGTCTGCTTCTCAAATCTTTCAAAGGTCAAAATGAAACTGGAAGTAATCTAAAATGCCCTGCTCTTACCCCTCTGTCCCCAGTGACATTTTGGAACCACGTGCTGAACTAAGCAGCTCACCACAGAGAATGTACTTGGCCGTGTCTCCACAGAAGGGAGTATATGAAAAAGCACTTAACATTGACCTATTTGTGCTCCCATTTTAATCAACTGGAAAACACAGGCTGGTCAAAAATGGATGCACCTGAAAGTCCTACCTGTACGCATTAATGTTACAAGAAGTTACATGTGAATTAGTAATAGTCATAACTCTGCGCTGGTCTCCTAAGGCTTGGTTCTCCCAAAAGAGCTGATGGGAGAACCATCCGTGGTTCTCAGATTCCCTAGCCTGAGAGAGGGATGAGGCCTGGACAAGACAGTTCAATGCCCCTTTTGTACCTCTCAGTCTCCACAGCTTTTACTGATGGTTTGGCCAGTCTGCCTGTGCTGGAGTCACTGCAGTGTTGGGATGGCAGCGTGGGGGGATTCGTGAAAGAGAATGTATTCACAGAAGAGAGAGAAGGTATTAACAGTTAGAAATAAAAATCAAGCAAGCTCATTTAGCTGTTGGAAGTGGAACTTAAATGGCTGATGTTGAACCCCCTCCATCCTGTTACCTACTTCTACGAAACGCTCAGTGATCTGGCATGTTTGTGCTGTTCCTGCCAGCCTTCACGGAAATTGTAGAGAGCTCTAAAATGTACCATGTATGATTTGGGTGCCACGATTGTGCCACTTTGATGTATGGGTTTACATTAGGCAAACAGGACAGAAAAATAGCTACAAGGAAAACAAAGATCATTTCCTGTGTTCTTTCCTCACGTTCTGATGTAGCACACTAAAGCACCTCAGACTAGCAGGCTGCAGAAGCCAGGACTGGTGCAACAGGTATTACCCGCTCACTAATTTTTGTGTGCAAATGGGTCTGAAAAGGGCAAAACCAGATCCTTGGTCAGCTGCAATATTTTACTCCTGTAGTTATCCCAGACCAGACGATAGCTGCAAAAAACCCAGCCCCTCCTTTCTGAAATACCTGACAAAATTTGCCTTGTGACTCTTTGTTTTATTTAATACCAGATTGTGAATATTGCATAAACAAGCTATTTTCTAATACAGAATTGATCATCTTTATTTCAATGGCTGAATCCTTGATCCTGCACTGCGGGGTGGCAGAAGCCAGGCAGTGATCTGATACTGTGGCAATGAAAGTGCTGATCAGGTGTTATAAATTTTGCATTTTAGTCAATTGCCTCTAAATAAATATAAATTTGCATAACTTCTATTCTTCTAGTCTTTTATAAATGCAACTAAAAAATCAGCATTTGGGCAACAGCAGCAGGTCTACAAATATACCCCTGGGAAAGCCAAGTACGTCCAGCTCCTTCCCTATGCCTAAATATTTCCCTTTTCAGACAGCTGCAGTGGTAGCATTTTTCCAAGTCTATCCAAGACACTTGGGTTTGATTTCAGGAACCAGTGTGGAAAATCTAGAGAAGCTTCCAGTGAAATCTACTTCACAAAATGTGTATTCAGAGCTCAATTTATGTAAAGTTCCTGCAAACTCAAAGCTTCTGTGTTTGAATCCATCCTTAAGGAGAATAAATCCTTCAGGTAGCCCTTAGTACCTTTGAAATTTTGTTCTAGGTTAGCAGAAAAAGAAGATATGGATAAGACTTTGGCAGAGTAAATAATACAAAACACAATGTCAAACACAAAGTGTCTGACAAGAACTTTACTAGTGGCTTGTAAGTGATATGACAGACGTGGGTGATAAAAGTCTTACATCCAACAGCCAGAGATCAGTTTTCAGGTTCTACTCAAATGGCACTTGTTAATACCTTGTCAGCGCCACGTGCAGGTGTAGCAAGAAGCACGTTTCTCATTTCATCCAATGATCTGCACGGGATGTCACAATTCCAATAACTCATGCAGCAAAGGCAGGAAAACAAGAATCTGTTAAGATTACTAAAGATACTGGCAAAACAGATATTGAAGTGGCAAACAGAACGCAAGGGAACAGAGTGACCTTAGCAGAAGCACACACACACCCTGCTGGCAGAGGGGCTCCTACTAATTATACGGGTATTTTGCTAATACGCCGAGAGAGATACCTTAGCAGAAGCACACACACACCCTGCTGACAGAGGTGCTCCTACTAACTGGGAAATTCTATGATTCTATGATTCTAATTATATGGGTATTTTGCTAATACGCCGAGAGAGACGAGTGTAGAGAAGCCAATCACTCTGCTGTGTCTGCTTCTCAAATCTTTCAAAGGTCAAAATGAAACTGGAAGTAATCTAAAATGCCCTGCTCTTACCCCTCTGTCCCCAGTGACATTTTGGAACCACGTGCTGAACTAAGCAGCTCACCACAGAGAATGTACTTGGCCGTGTCTCCACAGAAGGGAGTATATGAAAAAGCACTTAACATTGACCTATTTGTGCTCCCATTTTAATCAACTGGAAAACACAGGCTGGTCAAAAATGGATGCACCTGAAAGTCCTACCTGTACGCATTAATGTTACAAGAAGTTACATGTGAATTAGTAATAGTCATAACTCTGCGCTGGTCTCCTAAGGCTTGGTTCTCCCAAAAGAGCTGATGGGAGAACCATCCGTGGTTCTCAGATTCCCTAGCCTGAGAGAGGGATGAGGCCTGGACAACAGGCAAAGGACAGATACACAGGGGAAGGAGACACCAGAGCGGACAAGTCCTGTGCTAGAAGTAATAACAGGCAAAGGACAGATACACAGGGGAAGGGGACACCAGAGCGGACGACAAGTCCTGTGCTAGAAGTAATTGCCCTTCAACTGAGTGCGAGAGATACTGCAGTATCCCAAAAGGCAAAGTGTACCCTTTCATACAATTCTTTCATATTTCAAAGATAAATCCTGACTTGAGTAGCAATTTGTTTGCTTAAGTATGACTTTTTAATTTTGAAATAAGGCTTTAAACTTTCTTTGCCACACTCTTCCCCCTCCCTCTCTTTATACTTTATATGCTGTACAGCATGCCATTTTGGTTTCCTGCTGAATTCACACTTTTTGTTTGCTTATGTATTTCAAGATCTCAATCAATCATGTTGTCAAAACAGCCTTTTTGTATCATCTACCTACCACCACTTGTCATTAGAGATGTTTAAAGCTCCACTGCTGCAGAGAGTCTGATTTACACTCTGACATCTCCCACACTGAGCTTATTATAATTGTCTATAAACTGCCCTTTCACAAGCTTTAATTAGGAAATAACAAATGGTTCAGGCGCATGCTGTTAGGCAGTTTATTCTTTCTAAATTCAGTATTTCCACTGTACTCTACTGATCACAATGTCACGCTATGCAACAATCATGTTGATTTCTAAATTTTTACTTTAACATTTAAATCTCTTCATGACCTTTTCCCTTCTACTCCTCCTCCTCCTCTGCTCGAATAGATTTTACAGCTTTCTGAATTGTTCTAGATGCAATATTTCTGAGCTGAAACAGGAATAAGCTAAAAATAAGTACTGCACCATCAGAAAACGTTTATTTTATTAAAGGCCCACTGGAGAGGTGGCTTTCTTGGTTACACGCAGTACTCTCTGCATTCTAATATACCACTATAGCCCTACAATTTCACTGAGGACTTTAATAAAAAGTCTGAGATGAATTATATTGTTCAGTGGCTTGGAGTCACAAATTCCAGAAAGGGTTATATAGTTCAATTAACTAGTCACCACATTGCCAGAGCTTATTTTATATAGTAAAATTAACACTGGGGAAATGCATCTACAGCAGCTGCTGCAGTCCGCAGCATTATGTCAAACAAGGTCTGAAGAGATAATCACACAGATCCCAAAATAAATGAGGGAGGAAGTTCTAAAGGTCGAACATGAATTCAAGCTTTCGGATGCATATCTATGCATCTCTTGTTTGCAAAACTTTGTTTTCCATGTCTATAAATGGAATAGTTTATTTAGAGAAAAAGATGGTTTGAGCGTCACTGAGACAAACAGCCCTGCACTACCTATTTCCTTGAACTTCACAAAAGAATGTTTTACTATTTATGAGGAATAGTCACAGCCTAGTCCACCTGCAATCAGTCACTGCTGTTTTGCAGCAGAACAAAGACTTCTGAACAGATTCATCACTAGAATTGCCCATCTAACAATAATTCCATTCTAAAATCTTGTTTTTCCTGTACAGCACTGATTGCAGCAACAAAAGGTTTGAATAGGCTCAAGATACTTCTCTAACTCACTCAGCTGCTATTTCTCACCTGGGAGCCTGGATATTGTTCAGGCATGTGGTCCCCTCCTCTTCAGAACCAAGTCAGACTACTTCAATACTCTGTTATAACTGTTTTGGTACTGAAATAGCAGAGGGATGCATATTTGGTTCAAATACATGTAAGAAGCTTCTGCACAGCTTGATGTTCAACTACTTGTGGTGGCTGTGCTCTCCACTTGGCATGGCCTCTCCAACAGCATTCCCTTCCCTTTTGGAAGGGAAACTAGAGAAAACATTTCAATTTCTAATAGTCTGAGTACTCTTCCAGTTTAGCTTAGACTCAGCAAAGAAATAAGAATCAGCATGCACATATTCCCAGAGAACTCAGCAGCAAGAAGTTCAAATGGCAATGAGTAACACTTAGGCTTCCATATTGTCTTCTACAGCAATATTCACACTAGGGACAGAAGTGTAGGCATTGCACACTGATAACTTGTTGAGACAAACACACTGAAACAGTTACTTGCTTTGTCAATGCCTGACAATGTAGAATATCCCCTCACTTGATAACTGACGCCATTTTCCTCCATGAAGACATGTCTTGGGGTCTGTTCATAAAGCCTAAAATCTGTCTCTATAACGGACATTTTGTTGAGCTTCTTCTCTGTAATTTTCATACAGTAAAAAATACACGCAGAAATACTAATACAATACTTCATTAAACCCACCACACAGTACTTTCCTCTATAATACACAAATATGCATTTGTTTGACATATGAAGATAGATGCATGGTTATACAAGTGGTGTACTGGAGTGCACTGTTGATCAAACTAAGCCTAACCTGTTGAAAATTGTATTTCTGCTTTGTTAGCTCCAATCATTCATCAACTTGCACAAAATTCAGTGAACATCTTTCTCAAAGGGTTCTTCAGGGAACAGAATACATAGCATGTTTTAAAAACTGATATATTTTGTTTTAATAAAATGTTTGGCTTTGCATACATAGACTGATACACTCTGTCAAAATGTGTTAGATCCCTAGATAACTGCATAACACCAGAGTATTATTTGACACGTTTTTGAAGTCTATTTTTACTTATTTTTATCTATTATTTTATTTATGTTTTGTGCTAGGCTTTATTTTTATTTATTCACATTTGTTACTTTCAAAGTTTAGTCCTGGCATTTCATCTGCACACACTGTGTACTTCTGGCATGCTCAAAGGGAAGCTAATGGGATTGGTACGTGTAAAATTCGTGTATCCTGCAGGACGTGGATCTAAAATGGGGTAACATAGTTAGGTTGAGAGAGGGCCAGATTCAACTGTGTGCTGAATGACTTCCAAAGGATGGTAACTTTCCACTTTCCAAGAATGTCTTTATGTTGCAGATATAAAGGACCAATTTCCATTTCTTCTAGATCTGACTCAAACTCTCATTTACTTATAAGGCCTGTTTTAAACCCTGCTTTTGTCTACGTCATTTTGTGATACAATGTGTTATTATTCTTCTACATAAAGTGAGAGTGAATATCTCAAGGGTGAATTATTCTATGTCAAAACAAGAAGGGAAACAATATGGAAATTATTTGTTTCCAAAGTTCCAAGGAATAAAAATTAAAATGGAACTTTAAAATTCTAATAAATAACTGATTAGTTACCACTCTTTATAATCTCTCTACTCTGCAGAATGTTCTGCCAGATTGAGATTCCCAAGGTAAAAATACAGTTCTAGTTTATAAATAATTTCCTGGGTCCACAGAAACACCTATACAGAAGTTACAGGCAACAAACCATCTCACAGAAATCGGGAACATCCTTCCTTTTTACCTCCGAAGGGTTTCTTAACACTGGTCTGTTTTGGAAGACAGGCTCTGACTGCAACCACCATTGCCTGAATATCTTGCTTAGTCCTCGTTACAGTACGTGGGCTTTCTTAGCAGGGAGATTTTTTACACTAGCAACAATACCTTACAAAGTCCAAGAGGCAAAATTTGGTATCACCCAGAGTGATCCATCTGAATCAAAGGGCCACAGATGGCCAAATCCTGTAAATGCTGTTTGTTGAGACTACTATATGAAATCCAAGGCATGTACAACAAACTCAAAGGGCATTCTCAGTGTTCAGACACAATTGTTAGCTTAGATACACAATTTAACCCAAACTGCATCACTTGCAAGTTTTTGTATTATTCTCTATAAGATTATTCCAGTAATTTGCACTGAGAAATCCCTATTTTTAATACATAAACAAATGGAAGAATCTGAAGAAAATGTTCCCTTTTATTTCATTCTAATATTCAGCTGCTTCTTCATACTCGGAATTCATCCCCAGTTTCTCAAAATCCCTTTGTTATAGGTGAACAATGATAGCTTGACAATGCAGTTATTTCTGCCATATATTACAATAATAGCACATTTTTCCTGTGAATGCGTGTGTATCTGAAATGTCCTAAATTAAGTTCCTCTGTGTTATGCAGGTATAGATTGGACTGTACATCAGCTGCACGTCTGCTCCTCCCAAATGCATGACAAAGGCTTTGGCTACATAATGTACAATAGCTGTCACAGATGTAATGCCTGCACAGAATACTTCACACAGATATTTGCACTAGTATTTGCTATGTTATGTGTACTGTTTATTGTGAAATTTATCTGAAAAAAGCAGCTTTTGTAAGTGAAGAACCTCCTGCCCTTCAGTATATGTAAGGTAGAGCACGGATGCACAAACCCATTCCCTCTGTGGGTGCTTTTAATGCTATCAAAAATTCCTTTCAGGAATTCAATTTTCTGAAATGCAGTAAAAGCACAGAGAGGCCTAGAAATCAAGATAGCATGAGGGCACAAAAATATGATGAAGTCTCTGAAAATACTGAAAATTTAATGGATTCAAATAAAGAGAGAGAAAGAAGCAGGGATATAATTTTCCTGTGATCTTTGTTTTCTTCCCTCATTTTTCCATTCTGCTGTGCAAGTCTCAAGCACAAGTACATATAGCCCTAATTGGAGTTGGAAACCTTCAAGGGGAGGAAGAGCTGTGCCAAATGATACCACAGAGCTTCAAATCTGTAAGGCTAAATACCCCCATAAAGTCGTAGTTAGATACGTCTGTAGAGTCTTTGCAGAGGGATGTGAGCTCACTGGTTGTGAGCTGAGGAAAAGCCACAGTGATGTTAAGCTCAAGTTAATAAGACCTGCTGGGAGGTATTTGCTGCAAAGGAAGAGGTAGACAGGCTCTTTCTTTCTCGTTCCAGTACGTTCCATGTTGACTTTATGAGCTTTTTCCAGAAAAAAAACCACAGACACCTCGGTGGGCCATATAGGGAAATCATATAGTAGCTAAATAGTAGCAGAAGGGCTGATGGCTTAAGGATCAGGATCAAGGTCCTAAATGAGCGACAAATAAGCACTGAGAATCAGTGGAAGGTACTAAAATGTCAGGATGGTGAAAACTTGACAGATTACAGAGCCCATAGGTTTTGATAAATAGCTCTCTTGAAATAAAGCTGTAATACCTTATTGGACAAAGCACTGGTTGCTCTTCAGCTGAACAAACAGGTCAAGTACATGTCCGGGCAAATATCTGTTCTTCAGCGTTAAAGAGGGAGTTGCAACTCCGCTTCTCCTCTCTGTTTGCTTTTGGATCCATTTTGACTTCTGCTGGACTTGTGAGGATTTAAATAGGACACATCAGAGCTGGGGGCACCATTTAACTATGTCTCAGTAATGTGTGTATATTTTATTCAAATATTCCTGATGTATATTTACACCTTGCACAAGGAACACAGTCCTGATATCACTGATCAGACAAATATACTAGTTCATTAAATAATACAAATCCAGAGAAGTGCTCGCCACTTCTGAGAGTTAGCACTCACAGTCTATTTATCCTACCAAAGTGACACATTTCTGAAGTTTTTACACCTGGCTAACTGAACTCTACTGTTTTTCTAGGGGTTTCTAGGATATCGCGGCAAATCCTGAAGTGACTGTTAACCTAGATGCAGATTAATAGCAACAGCAAATCATCTGGGTATATAGCTTTCTTTCAGGATTGACTAAGGGAGTCCAAGATAATTTCTCACAGGCTGCTAAATGCCAGTTAGTGGGAGGTTTTTTGCTTATTTGTTTGTCTTTTATATGAAGAAAGACTTCTACGTACCTGAGCTAGACCCAGCACTGTCAGCTTCTCCACAGTTCAAAGCTGTAATACCTTATTGGACAAAGCACTGGTTGCTCTTCAGCTGAACAAACAGGTCAAGTACATGTCCGGGCAAATATCTGTTCTTCAGCGTTAAAGAGGGAGTTGCAACTCCGTTTCTCCTCTCTGTTTGCTTTTGGATCCATTTTGACTTCTGCTGGACTTGTGAGGATTTAAATAGGACACATCAGAGCTGGGGGCACCATTTAACTATGTCTCAGTAATGTGTGTATATTTTATTCAAAACCAGATTATTGATAGGAGTCATTCCTGATGTATATTTACACCTTGCACAAGGAACACAGTCCTGATATCACTGATCAGACAAATATACTAGTTCATTAAATAATACAAATCCAGAGAAGTGCTCGCCACTTCTGTGAGTTAGCACTCACAGTCTATTTATCCTGCCAAAGTGACACATTTCTGAAGTTTTTACACCTGGCTAACTGAACTCTACTGTTTTTCTAAGGGTTTCTAGGATATCGCGGCTACAGTAGGTAAGATTTATAAGAGCAGACAGTATTTTATATTTATGTCAAACCTTTCACTCTGAGATATTTCAAAATCATAAATTCTATATTTTATATTTATGTCAAACCTTTCACTCTAAGATATTTCAAAATCATAAATTAAATTCTCATTTGGACAAAGATAATTTGTTACACCTCTGTAGTACAGCCCTATATTATGACGGGATGAACTAACCTTTATTTGAAAGATCACAGCACACCAGGTTTGAAAAAAAAAAAAAAAAAAAAAAAAATCCTGAAGTGACTGTTAACCTAGATGCAGATTAATAGCAACAGCAAATCATCTGGGTATATAGCTTTCTTTCAGGATTGACTAAGGGAGTCCAAGATAATTTCTCACAGGCTGCTAAATGCCAGTTAGTGGGAGGTTTTTTGCTTATTTGTTTGTCTTTTATATGAAGAAAGACTTCTACGTACCTGAGCTAGACCCAGAACTGTCAGCTTCTCCACAGTTCCTGCAAAAGCCACTGAGATGTCCAGATCTCGAGAAGTGTTTTAAATTAATATTTGAAACCATCTGGTCAAGCAAAATATACTGAAGCTTGACAAAACAACTGAACTCTACTGTTTTTCTAAGGGTTTCTAGGATATCGCGGCTACAGTAGGTAAGATTTATAAGAGCAGACAGTATTTTATATTTATGTCAAACCTTTCACTCTAAGATATTTCAAAATCATAAATTAAATTCTCATTTGGACAAAGATAATTTGTTACACCTCTGTAGTACAGCCCTATATTATGACGGGATGAACTAACCTTTATTTGAAAGATCACAGCACACCAGGTTTGAAAAAAAAAAAAAAAAAAAAAAAATCCTGAAGTGACTGTTAACCTAGATGCAGATTAATAGCAACAGCAAATCATCTGGGTATATAGCTTTCTTTCAGGATTGACTAAGGGAGTCCAAGATAATTTCTCACAGGCTGCTAAATGCCAGTTAGTGGGAGGTTTTTTGCTTATTTGTTTGTCTTGTATATGAAGAAAGACTTCTACGTACCTGAGCTAGACCCAGAACTGTCAGCTTCTCCACAGTTCCTGCAAAAGCCACTGAGATGTCCAGATCTCGAGAAGTGTTTTAAATTAATATTTGAAACCATCTGGTCAAGCAAAATATACTGAAGCTTGACAAAACACAACTGGCAGGAAACAGAGGTATAATTAATTCAATTTTACTACACACAGAGGCAATACCAAGGCATGACTAGGAAAATCAAGAATTTAATTTCCCTGTTTCGAACTTTCTGCCACTCTGTAAGAATAACTACGACTACTGCTGTCTGAAAATGCTTTCAGCAAAAGCCTTAACGTTCCAAATGATCCTGCAAATCTCATTTCTGTATGCTTTTTAAGTTGTTTAGTTCTGAATCAGCAGTCTAAAAGTGTGTTTAAACACTGCAGGTAACCATTTCCCATGGAACAAATAGGGAGGAAATCAGGTTATAGCGAGGGCACCCAGCAGGACTCTTCTACTGTCTACTCAGTGTCAATGTAAACTGATTCCTTTAAGAAAGACACTCGGGGAGAAGTGAACAGATTGTGGGAAACATGTTCTGCATGCAAGAAAGAGCAAAGAGATGGGAATACTGGATACTATGAGATAATTATGCAGAGGGAAAAAAAAAAGAGGAATCAGACAGGATAGCAACAGAATAACAATATTTTCAGGAGATGGGAGCTGTACAAACTAGGCTGACTTGCGGCAGCACAAAGCAGATAATAGATGAGCATCCTCTCTTTCGGTTCTGTGCTCACTTACTAATTCTTTCATGCAAAATAACTGCCACATTGCAAGTTTCTGATGGTTTCTTTATCACTGTTCAGGTTACTGAAATTACTGGTTTTGTCAAGCATTCAGTTATGAACCAAATAAGAAACATACTACAGAGAACTATAAATGTTTATGCATTAAAATAAAAAAAAAACAAAACCCACTTTCAGACTGACCAAAATATTGATTATGACAGCTGAAAAATTGAGAAAAGTTTGCTGTAATAAGCACAGAAAAACACCAAGACAGACACTAAGTAGGCATAAATCTTAAATATAGGTAGCCCAATACCTCTCTGCATGTGACCTTCACTAAGCTACACGGTGGCTATAAGGAACAATATCTCTCCAGGTACAATCTCATAACACATCATGTCACGCACTACCAAAAAAGTGAGAGAATGCAATTGGAGAGGTGTTTCTCCAATACAATATCAAGATGTTTAAACAGGATTCAAATAGTTCTAACAATGATCTAGCAGAACAGAACACACAAAAGAGTGGGATTATGTTAGCGATTAATATGAAACACCATTACTTTTCACACAAAGTTTTATTATTTTGCAGTTCTGTAATATAGGCTCATTAAAGGGCCTACAGAAGTGATGCCCAGCCAACAGAAATGACCCATCAGAAACCCTCCTGGAGCAAACCATCTTCTTTGGATGCTGCAACAGCACCTGGAGGAGAGGGTCCTGCACACACCAGGACCAAGACTGGAAAGCTGCCATGATCTCATCCCTATGAGTAAACTGGGCACAGCCAAAAGGTAAAGGAAAATAAATTCAACTGTTCTCTAATTTCAAATCCACTTGGTTACTGTGGGTTTGAAATTTCAACTCTGATGAATTTCTTTTTTAGTAGGGATAATATAATTAAAGAAGAGAGGCTGAAAATATCTAGTGGGGAAAATAGCGTAAAAATGCAGCAGGGAAACAAAAGCTACTGACAAACAGAAAAAGGCATTTTATATAAATGTATATATAAAAATAAAACATGGAGCATTGTGTGTACGAGAGAACTGACCTGGGCCAATTGAGGACTCTGAGTATCTTTTTCCCTGCATATACACAAGAAAAAAAACAACTTTTGAACGGACTCATCCTTGAATCAAATTTAAGGCTTCCATGACCGTCAAAAATCTAGTTCTAGTCAAAGAAGTTCTTGAACCTTAAAACAGCCGACCTTTGTCTATTTTGAATAATCAGTGAGTCTGTAAGCCTGTGACAAGGTCTGAGCTTTTGTTTATCTTATTTCTGAATCTGCTGCTTCCCTTCTAAACCTCTTTAAACAGAGCAACAGCACAAAGCCAAACACTTTGTTTGAGCAGTATGCTGCAATACATGGCGTATCAGGAAAATAAAACCTAATTTTAGACTGTGACAGAGTGAAAGCTATGATTTTGCTAGTTTGAAGCTTTTGCTTTCGGAAAAAAAAGAAGAGGACCATGGCACAAGCTGCCCCTAGACAGAATTCTGAGATTCTCCCACGTAAATTCACAAAGTCAAGTTATCTCAAGAGCATGAGGATGAGGTAAAATAAAATAAGTAGGGAACACAGTATACAGGCACCAAGGAATGGCAGAGGAATAACAGGAGGGTATATACACTGTGACTACAGAATGTGAAAGGTAAGGGGAAAGTACAGCAAGCACTAGTAGCCTTGATATAATGACAATCATAGCTTTCAACATTGGAAAGGTTTCAAAACTAATGAAGTGAGAGTAAACAGGAACTCTCTGCACTGCTGAAAAACTAGTCAACAAAATTAGGGAGCAAACAAAGCACTCTGGAATGGCTAGTAGTTACAGGAGCTTGGAAATGACAAGTGTGATACTCCAGAAGCCCTGATACTCTAAGGGAATAGATAATCATGTGTGCAATAAAGAAACAAAGACAACCGTGGTAACCAGGAGATCAGAAAGGATTCTGTAAAGGGTAATACAAAAAAGGGAGTAATACAGAATTACTTCAGACACCAAAATGAGGAAGCTGGGCAGAAAAGAATGATAAGGGAGCAGGAGAGATTTTTCTAACGTGCTTGATAGGGGTTTTTTTTTTTTTTTTTTGGTTTGTTTTAAAGACCAAGCTAATTAGACACAGAAGAGTCATCTAGAACAAAGGTTAAACATCAGCTGTTAAGACAGAACAGAGTACTCAAGGTGAACTTATCACAGATTTGCAAGCTACAATGAAAGATAAGAGGAAGATGATGGAAGATTGGATTAAAATTTTAGGGATAGAAATAGCATATGAAGAGAAAATTTCCCCTGTGATTTTGTTATTGTTGGGAACAAGTGTTACCTGTAACACTCATGGAGTATATCTTCGTGATGCACTTTTTAAAAGGACACAGCATGGTGTAATAGTTTACTGGTAATGGAAATATTTTCAAGTATATTCAATAATTAGAATAACATCCACATAAGTGAGAAAAACTTTATGCTGTAAAATGTAGTTGGTTTGCTTTCCTGCTTATTATGACACAATTCCTGGAAATGTGATTTCAAGTAAATATTCATGTTTATGCAGAACAGGACCTACATACCTCAGCTCCAAAGCAGAATGGGAAACAGATGCTACACAGAAGAGAATTATTCTGGGTAGCACTCCACTCCAAAAATAATAATTCTTTATTTTGTTACCATTTCCACCAGTCAATTAGTACTCCTCTACAGGAGTAGAAGAATGTGACATCTTTTTTGCAGTCATATCATAAGTACAGGCGCATTAGTTGGAAGTCTCAGTGAAAACTCAGAACTGTATGAATACCAGAAAAAAACACCAGTTCAAACAGTTCCCTGCTTTGTGTGATCACTCAAACAATTCACCCCAGTCCCTGATCATGCTTCTGGGCAGTGTCATTTTGTAAAGGGCGTCTTCATCAACTTCTACAAGCCTGTTCCACTAACTGCTTTAGGCAATACTTGGGTTCTCTTCTGATGTCCAGAGGAGGGCTGCCTTATTGCTGTTTTTTATATCTCTCACTCAAATACAATGGTATTTGATGGATTTACACTGTATGTATTTATAAGAAATGTCTGCACTACTAAAACCCTATAAAGATTTTCAAAGTATCACATTGAAATAAATAAAACTATCAGCAAGTTCAGTGAGACTGCCTGTATGTTTTTAAAAATGTTTCAACATTTTTTTCTAAAGAATCATTTTACTAAATGTAACACAAATACATGTACACATAATCCATTTTATCTGAACACATGCTGGTCATTGAAATGAAACTTATCTTTATTTTGCGAGCATAAATGGACTTAAGTTGTTCTTTCCTTGACATGTTGCAAGATGATATATTTCTGCTGCAAAAATTACAGACACTAAATTTCCTACTAAATATATACATATATATCCATATCATTTTTCCTAAGAATATTTAAAGAGATTAAATATATTTTTTACAGTGACAGTTACATTTCATAGTATCCTAGGAAAATCCAAGCTAGAAGGGATCTAAGGAGGTGGCTAGTTCGAACTCCTATTCAAAGGAGGGCCAGCGATGAGATCAGGCCAGATTTCTCAGCACTTAACCCACTCATGTCTTGAAAGTCTTTCAGGATGGAGACTACACAACCTCTCTGTGCAGCCTGTTCCGATGTCTGTCCCAAAAGTAAAACAAGATTTTCCTTCTATCCAATAAGAGCCTCTCTGCCCATCGACACTGATAAGCACTGGAAGGCTGCTATTAGGTCCCCTCTAGACCTTCTCTTCTCCAGCCTGTCTATGTCCCTCTGAATGCATATTGACCAATCCCCAGTAATTCCCATCATTAAAACCTTGATGAGAGGTGTCACTAGATACAGAATGTTAATTTGCCTATTAGATATACCAAATAGAAATGCCACGACCTTAAATAGGTGACTCCACGTATGGAATTTCATTTGAATGACTGATAACTAATTTCACCTGCACAGGTATAAAGAAGATGAGAACAAAGACTCTCAAGTGCAAATCTGTGCTAAAAAATTGCCCCTAAAATGAGGGGCATCTTCTGAGTCTAATAGCTCTCTCCTCTGCTGATAGTGCTTCAATCTAATCCAGAGTATCCTACACATGTAGAACTGAGGTAACACAGAGGGGGAATCAGCCTCATCTGTAAGCGTGCAAAAACTTTCTAAATTGTGTAAAGGAAAGTGAAAATAGAAAGCCAAAGAGGCAAGAGTTGAATATTTTCCTATGTAAGCATTAGAAAACACAGTATGACTATAAAACACAAAGCATACGCATTTGAGGTGTGATACACCAAGTGCAGCATTCTGGAACAACAAGTTTGGTAAAACCTGGAAAATTACTACATACAGAAAATATCAAGCTGCAAAGTCACTTAAGTGACAGGTAAATTAAACACAACAGAACAAGGACACTGATTTGGTTCAAAATTCTATGTCTGCAGCAAGAATTATATAAATAAATTGGCAGACAGGCACTGGCAATTCATATAGGAGATGACAACAAAATTATGAACAACGATTATGGAATCGTGAGTTGTTATTACCATTCTGAGACATTTCTTGATCTTCTTCAAACTATTTATATTACAGAAAACTCAGATACAAACACCAGAACACTGACCACGCACGTAACATAACCACTGGGCTGTGTGGTCTTTGGAGACCGTAGTCTATAATGAGTACAGTCAGCAGACCTGCTGACTTCAGGCCACGTTAGCTGGTTAATAGTTCCCTGGGTCACATCTGACCTGCCAGGACAGCTCTCTGACTCACTGCTGTTCACTTTCCTCAAGACTTCACAAAAAAAGGCAGACAGCAGGGTGGTGGCATATCCCAATTTACTTTGGTGGCTCACAGGTTTTTCCCAATAACCCTTTTTCTTACAGACATGGAGTGAAGAGGCAGTAATGACAGGAACTCTTGTATGTTGATTAGAAAATGAGTCAACCTCTAGGTAGCAACCATTACGCTGCCGTTACACTTAGGGAAAGGGCCGTCACAGAAGAGCCTTGAGTGGCTCTGTACCAGGCTATTCCATCTGCTTTTGAAGGAACAACTGGGAGATCTAGCAGGACTCTTGGATAAACAGCTAATGTCATGGTTGTTAGTTAAGAGAAAATAAAGAAAAAAAAAAAAGAAAAATCTGTAGAGAGGAAAAAACAAAAAAAATGTTGCTCCTGCATCTGCAAGATCAAAATTGCCACAAATATAATACTGCAGCTAAAAATGACTAAGAAAAACTTCCTACAGGATTGAACAGACACACAGAAATGACCAAGTCAGGAAATTTAAGAATGTCCTGGATGAAAATAACCCCGTCCTCATCTGAGACAAAATAATACTGCATTTATTCTGGAGTACAAATTGTGTAAACTGAAAATATCTTCATCAAAAGTGACTTAACCTACAACATATAATCTTATACTGTAATAAACTAGGAATTTACTCAGTCAATTATCCCATATCAGCTGGGGGCGGAGGGGAAGGATGAAATTCCCAGCTGAGTGTCAGTAATTTCTTCAATAGCTGAAACATTTTTTTAATAGTCCAAACATCATTTAATTATCATAACTGTACAGAATATGTGGCAGTTACTGACCAAAATCTCCAATTTAATTCTCTGCAGTCCAAATCAGCCTGCTATAAACTAAGAGTTTGACTTCCAATAGGTACTACATATGTAACTCTCCACCCAGAATCCTAACGATTTTTGAGAGCTTCTGTGAGGAATGACTTGAATAAAAGTATAAGGAATTTGGTACCTTGAAGAAACAAGCTTACTTTAAAAGGTAAATTCTGTGTGCCTTGCATACGCAGAACTCCCCTAGACAACTTTCAAACGAGCCCTGCTGTTACCATATTCACGCTGCTCTATTCACAGTAAGGAAAAAAGAAATGTAAACATGAAAGATCTTTAGAAAGTGTACTTCCTTAGAGATTTTTTTCCTCTTTATATTTCAGCTTCTTGTTCCATTTCCACTACGCTTGTTTTTTGTTTTCTTTGCTGAAAGAAGTTTAAGCCTGATTGCTTCAAAGAAAGCCAATAATCACATATCGCTATCCATAATATCTTACAGGAAGCCCTAGCGTATGTAACTGCATTACCTTTCCCAACATTTTAAGATCAGAATAGCATGAAACTGCTGTTTCTCATGTCACAGAGGTTAGTTCTTTTCTGAGTTTGTATGAAACAGCTAGTAAAAAGTAACTATTATCTGAATCCAAATACACAAAATAATCTTAAGTGGCTAGCATTTTACTGATAGTCTGTGACAAGATTATGTCATTTACTGAATCCAGCCGCTGAATGACAACGTGAGCTGGAACTGTGCAAACAATTCTTTTCAGAGCCATGTCTGCAAATTGTCTGGAAATTGCAAGCATGGCAGAGAGGGATGAAAAACCCCATGAAAATAACAACGACCCCTCCCAAAACAAACAAGTCATTATTTTGAAAATGCAATTCGGAATAATACTGCCTCACCTAACTGAAGTGACTCCCACTCTTCCTTTCAAATGCTTATGTGTGAATCTACCAGGGTATGTTTCAGAGAAATTACACATGTAGCCCCAGATAGGACAGTGAAACATCACAGAAAGTGAATTTACTTTGTGTGCTGTACATCAGTGTTAATAGGTGAGATCAAAACAACAGGACAAAATACAGTAAATAAAGATACAGCAGGACACATGGAGAGATCCAATCCTATAATCCCCCTGAAGTCTCCAGAATACAGACATTATTTACACTGATTTGTAACAGAAAATAACTTGCTTTTTGCTCATAGTGGTGATTATTTTTTTTCCAGCAAGGAAAACATAAGCATTTACTCAAAGCTGAATAAATGCTTATCAATTAGAGTTACTAGTACTTTGTGAGAGCCAAATCAAACATAAAACAAGCAGGTGTAACTTACATGTAAGATCATGCTTTAGTTTCACATGAGGACATTGTACCTCAAAGTCATGAAGAAGGTGAGCTAACAAGAATTTTGTACACAGGCCTTGATTCAATGTTGTCCACCCCTAGTTAAGAGAAAGGTTTCTACAAAACATTAGATTTTTGCTGGTTCTGCTTTAACCTACATAAACACAAACAGTGACACAAACATGGGCAGATCTGACTTTTCACTAACAACAAATTTGAAACGGGATGAGAGGCTACACGGGTCATCACTGTCCATTCCTGGAACGGCTGTTTGCATTCAGGGCCCTGGCAGGACAACCAAGGATCCAGACACAGGCTTCAGTCTTGGAAGCGTGGCTGCTTTTCCCAACTACTTCACCCAGCCTAATAGAAGACACCACCTCTTCTTCAAGATTCTGCTTTCCTTTCCTCCTTAGACACCAGGAGACACCCCAGGCAACAACCAAAGCACACAATATACGGAAGTTTAACTCTCTTCCCCTTCGCTGTATGTCTGAGAAACAACTGGCCAGCCGGGCCTGAGGCGGACATCTTGCAGCCGAAGAATCCTCTCAACAGATTACACAGCTACCACTGTCACCACCGAGACGCTGCTGGAAACTGCAAATCAGGTTGCAAGAGGTTGCGAGATCCTCCTATCTAATCTTAGCTACACATCATTTACAACTCTTCTGCAAAATACCGAGTCAAAGCAAGACGCGTGTGTTTTACAAGCCTTTTACAGCAGGTAGGTAGGCATCAATTATACTAAGCCATCATTTATATCCAATTCTTCCTGTCAGCTACGTTTGCATTACTGTTGATTCTGGTGCTGAAGCAGTTATTTTGAAGAGTATTCAGAGGTAGGTAGCAAGCATAGTTACCGACGTATTTGCCTTGCAACTTGTTACTTGAAATTTTTAGATCACAGTATGGGCGGAGAGAGAGAGCTGAACGCTGCTGAGTAACGAGGCCTGCATAGTCCAGGAACACCTTTCTTGGCATTTCATAGAATCATAGAATAGTTTAGGTTGGAAAAGCCCTTTAAGAGCAAGCCCAACCATTAACCTAACACTGCCAAAACCACCACTAAAGCGTGTCCCTTAGCACCACATTTTTTTTAAATACCTCCAGGGATGGTGACTCAACCACTTTCCCTGGGCAGCCTGTTCCAATGTTTGATAACCTTTTCTGTGAGGAAATTTTTCCTCATATCCATCCTAAACCTCCCCTGGTGCAACTTGAGAATGTGTCCTCTTGTCCCATCGCCTGTTCCTTGGGAGAAGAGACCGACGCCCCCTGGGGAGGTCTCCTTTCAGGGAGTTGTAGAGAGCGAGAAGGTCTTTCCTCAGCCTCCTTTTCTCCAGGCTGAACACCCCCAGCTCCCTCAGCCTCTCCTCACAAGACTTGTGCTCCAGACCCCTCACCAGGACCACATTTGTTGTCCTTCAACACCTCGGCGTCTTTCTTGTAGTGGGGGGCCCAAAACTGAACACAGTACTCAAGGTGGGGCCTCACCAGTGCCAAGTTCGGATACTTGCCACACTATTCTCGATATTCAGGATGCTGTTGGCCTTCTTAGCCACATAACTGGCCCCAATACTGAGCCCTGACACCACTTGTGACCGGCCACCAACTGGATTTATCTCCATTCACCACTACTCTCTGGGCCGGGCCTCCAGCCAGTTTTTCACCCAGTGAAGAGCATTCCTGTCCAAGCCATGGGCAGCCAGTTTCTCCAGGAGAATGCCGTGGCAAACCAAGTCAAAGGCCTTACTAAACTCCAGGTAAACAACATCCACAACCTTTCCCTCACCCACCAAGCAGGTCACTTTGCCATAGAAGGAGATCAGGTCTGTCAAGCAGGACCTGCCTTTCATGAACCCATGCTGGCTGGGCCTGATTGCCTGGGTGTCCTGTATGTGCCGCATGATGGAACTCAGGGTGATCTGTTCCATCACCTTCCCAGGCACTGAGATCACACTGACAGGCCTGTAGTTGCCTGGATCCTCCCTTCCAGCCCTTCCTGTAGATGGGCAGCCATCTGGATTCACCTGATAGAATAGGTGCATATTTAAGTGATGCAACAGGCCCCTCACCATTTCACCTTGGATTATGAGGGCTTCATTCTGCTCTCTATTCCTGTCTTCCAGCTCGGGGGGCTGGGTACCTGAAGAAAACTGGTCTTACTGTTAAAGACTGAGGCAAAACAAGCATTAAGTACCTCAGCCTTTTCCTCAGCCTTTGTCACTATGTTTCTCCCCATATCCAATAGAGGATGGACCTTCTCCTTGGCCCTCCTTTTATTGTTAATGTATTTATAGAAATTTCTTTGAGGTTACAAGCCTACGGGCCTTTGCTGCACCCATCCCTTCAAAAGGCTCTTGACTGACTGATCTCCTTGAGGGTCATATACAGCACAGTACACAACAGCACCATCACCACTCAACACCGCTTCCATTACTGATTTTAGACCCCAAATGTTCTTTAGTTCAAAACAAAGTTAGAATAATAACAACAAAATTGGTGTAGCAGCTGACTTAAACATCTACATCTCAACTTTGCCAATTCAAAAACATTCAGAACTGGAGTTCCCTGTGCATGCTCCCAGTACGTGCCAATTCCACTTTCTAGTAAAATCCATGATATCAACTATTCTTTGGGACAAAGACCATCAGTCTTTCATTCTGATCTCAAAGCACTCCCACAGTGAAGAACAGTGTCTCGGTTTAGCCCACTCCAGCGTGACAGGCCGATCACAAAAATCACAGCAGAGTCTTGGTTACCTGCCTGTTATTAGAGGGACATTTTAAATAAAGTATCTAATTTGTGACATTTCTTGGTGCAAGGTGAATAATGAAAAATATTGAGCACAATTATTAGTTTGCATGGCACATACAATTATTCCTCCCCTATTAACACAGTCATGACTCTTTGAGAAAGCAAACTGTTAAGCTTGTACACGTGAAGATGCACAGGAAATATTTAAAATTCAATTTCCATGAGCTCATTTGAATTGTTTGAATTGTTCAAATATTATCCAAGTTAGACTCATCTTATTGGCAACAGAAACAATGTCACGTGACTTATTATTTTAGATTTCTGCATCTAATCAGTGCAGCTGGAAAAGCAAGTATTGAATTAACAATTGATCATTAATTCATGACAAATGGCGCTGAATAAATCCACAGAGAAAACAACTGTGAACACTCACTCTTCTGGCAAGTGAACACTCACCCTTCTAACCATCAGCTGACAGGGCCAAACTCTGCCTCAAATTTCAGACTATACATTCAGCTCTAAGTTGCAGACTCATACCGATGAAGTGAAATTTCATTTTGACACTTCATTTTCAGTGGGATGGTCTGAGAAACTGTTTTGTAGGTTCCAGTACACAGATCTCAAGAGATCTTTTAAGCGTGGAGCACCTGATGATACAAGAGGGAACAAAATTTCTTTCCAGTTCACTAAATTCCATCAGCTGACTAACATTTTGGGATATTGCTCCTTCCTGTCTGAACAGTCACAGCTTAGCACTACTGTATGCTGAAACTCCTTCTACCTGCTGCTGCGATGTCTAAAATGGCAGCCACCCTAAACACTGAACCCCACCCCTTGAACAGTCATTATCTTGCCTTCAATTTGCAAGTTTAAATTAAATTACAATTTAAAATTAGTTAGAAAACATACAATAGAGAAATCAGAGGGGACAGCCATCTCTACCCACACAGTAGTGATAGGAAGCTGAGGGCTGACAGAGGATGCTGACTTCTTTAGCTAGAAAAGCTGCAGCTGGGAGAGAACATTAAAGTGGACCTTTAATGATATAGCTATAACACTTATTTTGGTATAAGATGGCCCTTTTCTAGTTAGGTCACATCTATTCCTGATTAAAAGCATCCACATGGGAAATTATACACAGGACTGTAGCAGTAAAGCTGCCCTGATACAGCTATGTTGGTAAATCGCTTCATTTAGACAAGCTGTATGTTCTTTTTCTCCATACATAATTCCACTAAAATCAATGTATTATCAAATTTACTTCAGGGGAGAGGTAACTATACTAATTTGCAATTGAAGTGAATATCTAAGCTAAAACGCTACAAGCACGGTACACTTTGCCAAAAAGGAGGTGTCTGGGGAACTTTTCCTCCGAAGCAGTTCTGAAACAGCACATCCTATTGCTACAATGCAGAGAGAGCTTGGGGAAGAAAAAAAAAAAAGAAGTGAACGCACAGTTGTAGTCACAGACACAAAAAGATATCTGGAATCCATCATTCTCCTCCTAATTGACAGCTAGTTAAAGCCAAATGCTCTCTGATCCAGTTACATTTGTAGTTTTTGGATGTCTTTATTGGCATAAGACCTACAAACACCAGCCGGTCATAATTAGAAGCATGCGAACTGGATGAAATTCAGTTCGCCATTAACTTTCAGACACTTGCATTCAGCTAGCATAATGGCTTAGTGACTTAATCATGTATCCCACAGCATGGAGCTGTGGAATTACATCCTTTCTTAAACCAGCGAGGCATTCTACATTAAATAGAGATGCGAGTGTCTGGGCTTTAGTCTGGCCCCAAGAAAAAAAAAAAAAAAAAAAAAAAATCAAAGCAAAGATACTGGAACTTTCTCAAGGCTATACTAGTAAACCATAAAATCCCCAAGCGGAGGAATGTTTCTGTTTGGTGAAATCTGTAACTCAGATACCCAATAAACATTAGCTCGGAGGATACCAATGAATTAGGTCAAACTGGTAACAGTGATGTCAAGGCACAAGATCATGAGAAAGTTCAGAAGCATCACAACTGGCTCAAGCCGTTTGCTTAGTCTTTGGCTAGTTGGTAAGATGAGCCTCCCTTATGTTGCTCATCACCACCCACAGAAACCACCATTGTTCTTCCTGTCACCTCAGACTGCAGCGAAGTGCAATATTGCCCTTGAGCATGTTATTTTCCTGGTGTCCATGAGGACAACAGCTATTTACCCAACCTCTGCCTCTAAATGAGAGAGAGTCTGGAACTTGTGCATCTTGAGGAAAGCTGGCTCCTCTGCTAGAGGACAAAAGGAATAAATCTCCTGTGTACAAATGCATTGTACCTTTACAAATTACAGCCGCTCGTTTTGCTGGGCTTTTTTTTTTTGTTTTAGATACAAGTTGAGCAAATAATTCCTAACTTAATCCTGTTTTCGTTTTTAAAAAAGATATTTCAGAGTGAGCCGCACTTCAAGGCTCCTGGGCACAGGCAGCATCCCATTGTTTGTGGCAGCTTCAGTTCTCCCCTACCAGCCGTTGACTGCAGCTTTCAAACAACCCATGCAAATCTGACCGTTGCAGATACTATCCATGAGTTTATACACGAGCTGTTGGGAGCATTTTAATTCAAATAGTCTTATTTCCTTTCAGAAATAAAAAAGTGAGACATAATACAACTGCAGCTAAGCTGGCTGCGCTCTTCAAAGCCACCTACCATTCATTCTCAATAGAGCAGCCTTCAAACCAAATCTGGCTCCCATGTACACATTCTGAAAAAGCTTTACTGAAATGGTAAATGGGGGTATTGATGCAAAACTCCAGAGTTAGACACTGATGCTGGCTTAGGTAAGAACTGCACACACATATCTGGAAGGCAGAATCTGACCCTCAGAAAGACATTACAATCCCTACAAAAGATGTTACAGAACACTTCTTATATTGGCAATCAGCATTGCACTAACTGTTGAAAATCAGGAAATCACACTGCCTCTAGACAATGCCACTGGTACAAGTGCAAACTTGCAAGCATAGACAGGTCCAAATATGACTTGCTGAGAAAAAGAAATATTATTACCTATTAATCATTGAACAATAACTTTAATGTTAATTGTTACTACTGAGTAACAAATAACTACTCTTATTACTACATCTTGATAAAGCTGAAAACAAGCCATGCAGACTTAAAACCTGGATTTTCACAATTCTAATGCAGTTGAAGGATTCTGGAGAAAAAGTGAAATAAAATGAGACACACATATTCCAGAATACAACTGTATTTCACTCAACTATGATTACCATTGTGCTCAGTCTTTGGTAAGAGTCTCACTGACTTCAGCAGAAGAACTGCACAAACATTGACTGCTTCTGAAAAGTCAATGCTATTTATTTAGAGTGTTCTGCACCGGGTACCTAGGAGATTTACACATGAAGGGAAGCAGCATCTGCCTGCTTTTCTATACTATACTGAAAAAAACCACCCAAGTTCACTCCTGCAGAAGGGGAAGTAAGGGAGATGAAACCAAGTAAGACATAAACCAAAAGCAGTGGCTTTGAACAGCAGAGACTTGCTAATGGGTTAATCACAGTGATGTTCTCACTATACCAGGTATCACTGTGTGCAGCTGTAGCTACATCAGCAACCAGCACCACCCAACAGCCATGGATCTGTAGGGTGGGACAGGTAGCAGCGTGTAACTGCATACATTTACAATACATCCATGCCTTTTGAGCCTGATGGCATGAACCGAGCATCCACCTGCAGCTGGAACACTTCCAGCACACTTCTGGAGCCCTCTTGCACATGCTGGGCTCAGCCCTCTCCAAGAGCAAAGCCTATTTTCTCTCCTGGACTTGTGCTAGTGGCTTTTCTGCCCTCAAGGTCCAAAAAGGTGCCCAGAGAAATCAGAATGCAGTTATCAAAAGCAGTTTCTGTTTAGATTTGTAGAAATATATAAAGATCACATAACTACTTGAAGTGGAACTCAAGAGACACAAAGGGAGAGTACTATACAAGTATATTATCATTCCAGGTAAAAGTTTATACTGTATTAAGTTTTGTGAACATTACCAGATTACAAAGAGGCCCAGATGAGTAGAGGAACCACACAAATACCAGCAGCAGTGCAATGTAAGTTACTGTTGCCTGACCTCAGGAACTAACCATATTTTCTTGTAGAAATGTTAGGTTATAATCCTCCACAAACTGCTGGAGAGGGACACATTTTATATTCCACCTGTCTGCTCCACAATGATAGATTCTATATTCTGCTTTCTGTGAGACATGAGAACGTATTGTGATGAAAGTTAGCTGATCCCACCACCATATTTAGGAAAAAGAATACTTTAAAGGAGGACAGAAGCAACCAAAACAAATCACATGAAGGCATCACAATCTAATGAGCAGGGCACCGTCATGTTCCTGGAGATCTGAATTCTTTTCTTGATTAAACAGTAGGAGTGGACTGTTTTGCAAATATTTAATTTTCAAGCTTCTAATTACAGTGGCTGAGTATTTTCTCCTGAGAAAACAGGTGTTGACACATGATCTGACAGATCCTAGCAACTGGCATTTGCTGGTCCCTTTCTCAGATTTACAAACTCACATGGAAAAAAGGAAAATGTATAATCTAACCTAGGAGACAAATATTTGGGCTGTGCATCAATAATTTTTTTGATCTGCGTTTGCATGGTAAGCTGTTCATAATCTGGCTCAGTCTTTCTAGAAATGGAATTTTCAGCATGCCCCATTTTGAAATGGCATTATCCTGGCTGAGAAAACCTTCACACGTGGGTCAGTTAATAGGAAGTAATTAAATACCACCACAATTAAATCCTTTCAGTGAGGGAGATTTAATCTTGTCATCTTCCCTAGGCACATCAAAAAGGGAAATAAAATGCGTAGAAGAAAATACAAAGAGGATATTTGTTGCACTTCAAGAAAACCTGAAAACCTATGACGCTTCCAGTTCAGATTTAAGCTACAAATCTGAGTAAAATCAAATTTACAGTTTAAAGTATATCCTAGTTCATATGCATGCTCAAATACTGCTAAAATTTTAATGCTTTTGATCGAAGCAGGATAACCAGGAAAAATGCTACCTATTGCACAGTTCTGCAGCAGTGCCTACATATAGCTAATTACAGCCTCCCTGCCTTCACTCTAAAATCTCTTGCTTTTGTGGGTTTTATTCATTGTCCTTAATGTTGTTTAAATATAGGGGTTTGTCTGAATTAGCATTTTATTGTAGTATTAAACTTGTGTTGAGACACATTAATAGCACTGTGTTATCCCATGTCAGTCAGTTCAGTCATTAATATACGTAACCACTATATTTAGTTTATTTGTGTCGTGTCCCTGCCACTTCCCCCCCTCCCCCCCCCAAAAAATATTGTTTGTATATCTACTGGAACTGTTGAAGTCTATCAGCTGAGCACATGCATTCTTTGGTTTGAGTACTAATTTGCAAATGCATAGTGCTTACCCATTGGAGTAGCCTATTGTTTATGTTCCTACTGAGATGTTTCTGAAAGTGCATTTTTGGCACAAAGCACTAAAAGCTCTATGGGCTGGCTACTATATACACACACTAAATTCACTCTTTCTTCATGCTTCTGCTGCAATAACATAAAAAAAATCAGGAAAGTACACTGCTGAAACACTCTAAGGCTGACGAACCTGCCTTGCCTCAGTTTTTTTCTGATGTTGAAATATTATTAGCCATTGCCTCTCCATTCCCCTTATTAGATCAAGAAGACTCTATTAATACAATCTAGATGCTTTGATACCCTCAAATGAAAGATGATAGTTCTTGACATCAAAGTGTCTCATGTCTGCATCACACAACTTGATCTTAAAGAGAGGTAGCCCATCCAGCCCGTGTGCTCTGCAGCCGCGCGTTGGCCAGCTCAGGTGGAGGCCATGTCATACAGCTGCATCGCTTGAGGGATCTGAGCTCAGAGCCTTGGAGATATGTCCTGAAACTAGCTATTTCAGAGCTATCTGAAGGAGTTCAAAATGGCACTGAGCCATATGGTATATGTATTAAAGAAGGGGCTTTCTTTCATTTTGTTCAAACTTATTCTCTTTTATATTGAATTCCTTGCTATGTAAAAAGAAATCAATTCAAGGCCTGTTAGATTATTTGTTACTTCCACACCATTCAAAGGCATCCCAAACTCAGAGATTAATTCATCCAGAAGGGACTTCTGAAAATGTCTGGTCTGACCTTTCATGTAACACGGAATCCAAAATGCAAGGGCATAGAAGTTAATGTCTTTACAAGAGGGATGGATCCAGATCATTCAGCCTGAACTGCACCCAGCACATCCATTTTTAGTGCTGCCAAGTGATATAAGTCACACACAATTATTCAGGTCTCTGCAGTGCATTACCAGGGATGATCCTTCTGGATTTTACAGAATCTAATCCTTCACAGAACCATATGCTGTATCATGTGTTTTGCTTGCTCTTCTATGCATTTCAGGATGTTAAATTTTGCCCAGCCCATGTCTTCGGTAATGCAGAATATTTCAGTTCTCAATTTACTAAAATGTGCACAAAAGGTAAAGGAGACGCCAAAGCTTGAGCCTACAAAGCAGACATGATCCCAACAGAGGGAACATACCCATGCTACAGAAAAAGAAATAAAACCCCACGAGGTCCAAGAATCAGAAAATAGTGGAAAAAAAAATGTATTCCAACCCAAATCTGGTAGTCAGTCTGCACTAACCATAGGAATATGATATAAAAAGAGAACTTGCTCATGAACATGCTTGCAATGTCCAGGCACAGGTCCATCTTCTTTGTATCCCACTTCCACCTCCTTTTCTTTTCTACTTCCATTTAACAGCCATGAGATTTCTCAGCCTCTTCTTAAATTAACTGAACGATAAACTGAATGTGAACTTCCCTTCCAATCCCAGGAACATTTCTAACCCGTTTCAAAACTCTGCTCAGTATTTCTGTATCCCTTGAAGCTCCGACACCAGAACAAGGCACAAAAATTCTAGTGACAATCTTGGTAAGGCTGTACCCAGAAGTAAGATCGCCTTCTCACTTATATTTTAAACATGTCTTTCATTTATCTAAAAGATCTTGTTTCCTTTCAATCACAGCACTGTACCAAGAGCTCACATTTAGAGCCTTTCTTACAGCAGCCCCTTGGACCTTACCTGTGTATGTGCAAAAGTTTTTGGCCCACGGCGTCTATGCTCATTGTTCTCAGGCAAGTTATCTTGCATTGGTTTTATTGAAGACAGCCCTTTGCAACTGTGGTCAAGCGACTAACAAACTTAGATAAATCAATAAGAGCAACTTGTCTTCTCTATTCTTACCACTCCACCAATATTTGCAAAGGCTGCAACTCTTGCAAAAAAATCACATTGACAATTGAAATCACTGATAATATTAAATGTTAGACATAACTCGGTCCCTTACTACCTACAAAGAGAGTATTGCTCACTGATCTCTCTCTCTCTTCACAACTATCTTTTGAGATTACCAATGAATCAAATTTTAAAAGATATCCAGCTAAATCCAAGCTTTTAAATCAAAATGTCATACAGTATTAAGTTCTGAAGTTCAAACACACAGTGTCAGTTAATTTGTCTTTATCAATCTGCCCATAATCCACTAAAAAACCCCACACAAACCAAACAAACAAGCAAACAAAAAAAAAGCGATACTAAGTGTCTGTCTGACAAGATCTGTATTTCCAAGTCACTGTGCTAGTATTAATTAATTTTTTAGCTGCCAAGCCTTGCTGATGAACTCCTGAATCAAGTGTTTCGTTATTTTACATAGAATCAATATCAGGTCAATTTGCCTATAGTGCCCTGGTTGTTCTTCTTTACCTCTTTTAAGCAAGAAACAATATCCACATTTTCTCAAATTCTGTGACATTTCGTTGGTTTCCAGCATTGTTTAATTAGTGATTTGGAAAGCTTCTCATCTTTTTAAAATAGATCTTAGACATGAAATCCATGACATTTTTCCAAATTATCCTTTGTTACATATGGCAAACCTATTTCAGCTACAGCCACAATATAAAGAAAGACTACCTCCCCCTGCTTCACCCCAAATAATGAGCAGATACATCAAGTGAACATCTCACTTCTTTGGTTCATCGTTGGTTATGACATTCTGACAATCACCCTTATTTCAAATCATACCATTTAATGAAGGGCTAGTTCATTACTTTCTAGCAGCACATACTCTCTCAGAATGGAAGAGATGTAATCAAAGCTGGTACCGCTAAGTCTACGGTGAAAGAAAAAAAAAAACCAACAAACACAAAGATTAATTCAATTTTGGAGCTAAAACACAGAAATCACACTAGATTTCCGCTTTCAGTGGAATCCCTCCTCTTGAGGAGGGAAGCATACTGAGTATCTGAGACCTGTCAAGATCATCTCAGCTCACCTGTGAAAAAGTCAAGTTTGTTACAGGCAGGAATGAACAGATAATCAATAACAAAGCAGACACTCTTCAGGGAGGGAGGCTATTTGCCCCGATAACAGACTGAAGAAGAGAGACAGACAACTGGTGCCTAGAGACAGAGAACAGCAAAAGAATTATACCTTTGCTAACGTGGTAATCATGAGTTTATATAAACTAAGGAAACACATACTTCCTAGGTGCATGAAGCAACTAAATCCAGGAATATTTTAAAATGTAACAGGCACAGACAGTACGACAGGATAAAGACTCCCCTTTGTCACCAAGCTCTGCACCACTTACAAATGCACAAACAGCTTCAGACTATAAGGAAACAAAAGTGTTCTTGGTCTCTCCAGAGAGGTTGTTCATGTTCTGGCACACAGCTAAAAGGAAACGACCCCCCCAGTCACCTTGACACAGAATTTCTGCCTCTCAAGTTCATACTACTGTCCCCTTTCTGTGCAATCTCCCTGCAGAGCGGGAAAAATATCAGAGCTTTGCAGGTTGGTTTCTCTGGGAGGATAAAAGTCAGCGACTCAGAGGCTGCAAATACTCTTGTACACAAAAATCCCCCAAACAATCCCATCTTCTGGGATTTTCAGCTCACAGCCAGCTCTTGGTTCTCAAGGAGCAACTCCAGATCCAAGACAGAGCTTAACTTGAGGTGGGACAATAACCCTTTTGCCTAACTTCTTTTAGCCAGAATCTGATATAGAAAGAATCCATTCACTTTTGGCTATCAGGACTAAAAATGTACCAGTGCACCAATCAGAAGGAACTAAAAAGGTCTGTGCAGCAGCATTGCTTGGCAACACCTTCTGTATCACAAGTGTGAGACTGCGAGTGCTTCACCACATCACAACACTCGGGCAAGCTCTTGGTATCACAGGGCTGAGCTCTTTGATCACACACCGAGTTAGATGAGAGGTTTCATCAGAGGGGTCTAAGTAACAGCTGATGGTAATGATTTTTAAATTAAAAAGAAAGTATTGACTATTTTGTGCTGGTATATTTTCAATGGCCACTGCTGTTTCATGAGACTAATAAAATATAAAGCCAATGAAAAAATCCAGAAGCAAAATTGCAAAATTTAAAAAGTCAAAATTAAGCTAATTTTTATCCCAGAAACTAAAATTTCAGAAGAATCCCGACAGTATATTCCACTGCTTGAAAGCAGAAATGTTTCTGAACTATCAGGAACCCCACAAAACATAAATCCTGAATTTCAGCCAGCTTCAGTAAACAGTTTATCAACACTCATTACTCACAGTCAGTGTACCGCTGCACACAGCCTTAACATATGCTGCCTGACACCCAGCCTCCCAGGAAAAAGAGCGACTGCTCTAAAGATCCGGTTACTTAAGCCTGAGAGCTAAGAGACATAAAGGAGATGAATCTGTAATTATAGCCCAGTTACTATGCAAATACTTCAGCACACTATCTTGGTAAGAAATCTAGGTCTTCCCTTTCAGAACAGTTTCATTATTAGAAACGATTATTGCCTTTATTCCACCACTGTGATATTTCATGCATCTTATATAGCACAGATAAGGAGCAAACAAGAACAAACAGCTTTTACCTCTGCAATCCTCACTGGCAGCATCAAAATTACAGCTCTGAAAGGACCAGAGATGAGAAATACCCAGGGATTTTAAATCTGTGGTTAGCAGAAAGCCTGAATAATAAGTTGCATCTCATATCTTAAGACAGCAGATATTTTTAACGAGTTCATAAGGTTGCACGCAGTTAAACCCGCAAAGGTCAGACACACAGTGATTCCTCGTGTCATGCAAGTGGTGAGGCTATAATGGATCGTTAACATGTTGTCCTGGCTGCAAACAGGTTTTTTTTTTTAAAGCCTGTTTTCTTCTGCTAGCACTCTTGACTGTGTTCGTGTGATAGAATTAAGGCAGGATTTTCACCAAGGAGTACATATTAAAATGGGTGGTGCTGTCTGAAGCCTGGCTGCAGTTCCAGCCCCAGTAAGGAGGGTGGTCGGGAGCAGGCAGCCAGGGGCCAGGAATGGGCTCATAGAGAGTTTGCTATTCTACACAATTACTGCTGACAGGCACCAGGGCTGACGCTGGATGCACCAGGACGAATGCTGTGCAGACACAACTGGGCTAAGCACACTGCACTGGATAAGCACATCAGACCTAGCTATGCATAGCATGGTTTTATCTCTAGTGTGGGCAAGCTGCTTTAAAGCAGCTTGGCTGAAACATAATTCAGAAAGGAGGAAAAATCCAAAAGCAAAGGCTTGCCATTGAAAATGTCCTGCACCTTAGCCACAACTTCATTATCTCACATTCACTGGGCTACTTCAAACATTCAACATGTTATTCACAGCCACACAGTTTTCACAGAATCAGCAGAGGAAGGAAAAAAGATGCTTAAAAAGAACTTTTCTGCTCAAGGAAGTGAAAAAGCAAGCCATCCTGTCCACTTCATCTAGTCCCTCACATTTATTAAGGGTAAAATAATTTCTCTCTCCTCACGTAAATTGAGCATATACAGCACCTCTCCCCAGAGCACCAGAAGCCTCAAGGGCAGCCTAGATTAGGCTTACAGGGCTGATGCAACCTTGTGTGAGGCATTACTTCATGAAGAAGTGAGTTAGCAACACGTTTTTTGCAAAATATTTGGTTCCATCTTCTGTCATGCAAACAAAAGCGGTAATTGTGGGGACATCTGTTTTGATTTTTCTGTGCTGCTGCCTCTTCCTTAGATGTAAGCACCGTGTCAGACAACTTCCAAATGACATCTCATCCCGCAAATGAGTATTATGGTTGATCATTAAAGATTGCTACACTATTTGCTAAAAGGATAAAAGAGATCTGGACAAAACATGCATAATAGTATCCGATATACGGAAACAGATGTTTTTATGGAGTGCTGGATAAATTCACTGCATTTTTTTGCATTTCTCTGCTTGCTATCTTTTCTCATTCGAGGGACAGATCTGTATTAGTTTCCATACAGAGAGCATATTGTTCCACATGTTCTACAGCTCCTGAATCACACTAATTTGTATTACTACATTTTTAATTTAATGATTGATATGTTGGCTTTGCAAACTGACTGTCAGAATAATTCATATAGTATTAAAAAACCCAAGCGTACAGTAGTTTTATTAATGCACCCTTAAAGAATAATGAAACCTTCAGCCTCGCTCTAATGAATTCTGGTGAAACACTTATGAATGATACTATTCATATATGCCTGTCCCTCAGGTGGGGAGGAGGGTGAGGGAAGGAGCAAGGAACAAAAAAAGCAAAAAATTTCTAGTGATAAAATGGAAACATTTCTGAAATAACCTTCAGATATTAAGTCCTGGTAGGAGAAATGGCAGCTTCAAACATCCACTTATTTATTCCCCTGCACCGCAGGATTATGAAGGATTGTTTCTTGGTTTGTTTCATTTAAAACCCCAGGCACCACTGTTCCAGGCTCTCTAACAGTACCAAGGCAAGATCTATACACCTAAGGTCAAGTCCTGAAGCCCTAAATCAGTTTTTCAATTGAGGTTTTGCTTCAGGGGCAACTACTGTTCTCAGCCCCGTACCCCTGGCTCCGGGGACTCATCAGCACACTATGAACATGATGCATGTGAGTACAGGAAGGTTTGAAGCCCTGCGTACAAGGAAAGTACACATAATGCATGTGTTGGATTTGCTTTCAGATGGCCTAGCTATGTATGACCAAGAGAGGAGAGGAATGAGATTAACTACCAGCCATTGTGAGGCTCCTTTCTATATTTCTGCCTAAGGATACTGTAGTACAAACTTCTGATATTGCACTGCAAAATACCAACACGTTGCGACAGAAACGCTTTCCCCAAAATATCTGAAGTTTAATAACTTTCACTAAGTTTAAGACAGAGTTACAAAGCACATACTTGGATTCCTACCTGCTGTTCGCATGTCAGGAAGTATTATGCAGGAAGTGGAATGTGGTTATAGTGTCCAGGCCAGTTGAAGGAGAGACTCAATCAATAACGTTACAAGAACAGACAGATGAGAACACCTCTTCTGTTAATACTTTGCTTCCGGCAACCTGCATAGGACTTCAGAATAAAATCAAAACTCCAGGAGACACACTGCTTGTTTCCCTTCAATCACAGCACTGTACCGAGAGCTCATGTTTAAGGGCTTCTCACACAGTGAGAAGTGTTTTGTTTCAAAAACACTCAGCCCAACCCAAACAAAACAAAACAAAAAAACCCAACAACCTCCAAGATGTTACACTGACCTAGCAGAGAACAGATCTGGAAATCCTGTTTGATGACTGTAGGCAAGGAAGGATTCAGGCAGTAGCTTTGAGAAGGGCTGACTTCTTGCAGGGTGCCTCAGCCCCCATCCTGCTCACGACAGTGTGGAACATAGTGTGGTACCTTCAAGTACCAAAGCACCATGGCCTCCTCTATTTCTTTTGCAGCATTTTATCTTCCTCTCAGGTGTAAGATGAAACAGAGTTTCTTCTTCACTATCTTCCAAAGGTAATGAATGTAAGAGTGAGGAACTGGACTTTGGATCTTCCTCTCAGGTGTAAGATGAAACAGAGAGTTTCTTCTTCACTATCTTCCAAAAGTAACGAATATAAGAGTGAGGAACTGGACTTTGGTTATCTGTCACATCCTGATCTCCAGAGACTCACTCCTTCAGGGACCTTTGGATTTCTGAGATGGATGGGACACTAAGACCTAGAAGTAAAAATTGTCTGAAGATTGTTGGGCCTCCTGCATAGAAAACTCTCCAAGGTCTTAGAAGCTGACACCAGAGCAACCCAGCACAAAGGGCAGCTGACTGAATTCCCAGAAGATGTAGCTTTTTCTGGTCTCTGCAGTGGATATGTAAGGGATGTGGTACCGCCCTAATCAACACAGGCTACGCCATCAGAGACAACTTGCCCATTCAACTTTGCCAGAGTTTATACAGTTATGTTAAAAACAATATAAAACTACCCAGGTGTAGGGTAGTTTTTTTGCTGAAAATTGCTGAAATATGACAAAAAGTGCAGAGAGATAAATAGAAGAAAGTGTAAATCACAGAGGTTGCGTGCTGCAGAACGCATCCCTTCGGTGGCCAACGTTCAGACACGTTGTTGAGAGGGATGGAAAATTGCAGCACACTTCTAAACTTCATTTCCTTGGTGCGTATATGGGGTAGCACACACTGCCTGGGTGAGAATATCTTCAGTTTGATTCAGCTGCACTGTACAGCACAAGTAGGAACAATCACTGGCAGCAGAATTCCCTGGGAGAAGCCCACTGCTTGATCACCCCTCTTGAAATAGCCCTTCCACCCAAGGCCTGGGCCCCACCACAGCACTCCACGGAGTGACACCACGCTGCACCACAGAGGTGGGGGCAGGAAGCACCCCTCCTGGCAAACTACAGCTCCTCTGAATCAGGGTGCCACAATAAGGAAAACTTAATATTTTATGACAGTTCATTTAACCGAAATACTGCATGCAATTCAGACACAACAGGTCCGACAGCCAGATCTATTTCTGTTGTTAACCTTTCCAATCACTTACCTGTGAAAACTCCATCTCTCTCTCTCTAAATTAACAACGATCATGGAAACTAAAAGCTGTCTGAATCCCTTAATGACAAGTAAAGGATGTTTTCATTCTGCAGCTCCTGACTACCAATGTAAAACCAAATTGCAGCCAAATTTGCAATTGCAAATAGTGCTAAATTGTTACTGATTCCAGCACTTGGACCTCAAAGAGGAAAATTGTTTTCAAAGAAATCACAAGAGAACGGAATAAATACTGGGAGTACATTTTAACAGTAACAAATATCAGTGCAATTGACCAAATTCTGGCAAAGTTTTCCCAAGTAATTTCAACAATATTTCAGCTGCAGATGAGGAATAAGAAAAACATCTCAGAAAAAGAGGTATTTAAAGGCAACTTAAAGCTTTACTCATTTTTTTATGTCAGCCACGTGCCAAGATAGGCCCTCACATGGTTTTCTCTGCTTTATTGCATTTGGTAACACTGCTCAGTTCCTCCCCTAAAAGAGGACCCACTACGATGCAAAGGCTTGCTCTGCAAAAGCTATAGTGCTTTTCTGTTTTCTTTATGCTCCACATCATACAATTTTACCAGAAAATTGTATGTCTTTACTCTTAAGAGTGAGTAAACAATACAGCAACAGACCATGAATGCTGTTATAAGGTGTATAAGGTTCCTCGTAATATTAATGGCACAGTAGGACACAGACTTTTTTTTTCAGAAATGCACCAAAAAATCCCAGCAATTACAAAAAAAAAAAAAAAAAAAAAAAAAAAAAACACACTGCGTCCTTTTAGGGCAACACATTTTTTTTTTAAAAAAAACCCAAAAAAAACCCAGAAAAAAAAAAAAAAAAAAAAAAAAAAAAAAAAAAAAAATCACTCGCTGCCTTTTTGGGGTGGGGGAGCAGGGGGGTTGGAGGACCAACAGGGGATGGCTCAGGCTTTCTTGTAATTGTACTGACATCCTACATCAACATAAAAACACTTGGGTCATGCGTGACACCGTACTGCCAGATGAGAGACGTGCTTACTGGCTCCTACAAAATTGTTATGACATTACTAGTAAGAATTATTCAAGACTGTAATCCTGATCTATAAGACAAAGCCCAGTGCAGTCAAAACAAAACAGCAACAAAACCCCCTCCGCAATGAAGCTGACAAGGAAGCCAAAGCCAGTGGCCCAGAAGCCCCGGTGCACGGTTGTTGGTACACATGATGGGAAGGGGATGACGGGAGGCCACTGAAAGTGCAAGGAGGTACCAGCTTCTCCACTTGTCTGGAAAGCACCTTATTAAATACACCAAATCAGTAGATAGGAGTCCCTTCCAGCTCTTGCGTGTTTTTCTTCTGACTGCTATGAAATTGGTTCTATTTTAGTGTAGTAAAGCAACAAGCTGTACTGAGTCAATACCATACAGAACCTACAGATACATTTTTCTCTGCCCTTGCCAACTCACCTGATGCATTCTGCATCCTCTACAGAAAATCAGATGTCACTTACTCTTTGAAAGACTGGGAAAAGTATCTGCATCATGCCACAAAATTACCAGTGGAAAAGAATTCCAAGCCAGTAAAAAAAATAATCCAGTTTATGTTGAAAAAATACATTAACAGGTATTGGCAAGAAATTAAGTAAGAAATTGGTCCTGCTTTTAACTCTTGTATTTACTCATTCAGGAACTGGAAAAAAATCCTGAAAGTTATATTTAGGTGCAACCATCAACAAGCACTAATTGTACAGCAGAACTTGGAATTGTTTTAGAAACCACCTCAATTGCTCATATTTTTAGCAAGAAATCTTCTTAATATATATAAACAAAGAAACCCTTTCCAATGCTAGCGGCCCTATCATTTCCTGATTTAGACTACCTGAACAAAATATACCTTACCCTTGTCTCAGGGTGGTTACTAGTAAAAGCTCTCCCACTGACCTGCCTAGCCCTCTTCCTAAGGATATTCTTTGAAGGTGAGCAATGAGTTTATTCTTCCTGATCTATGCAATTGCTTCTTTATCACTGTCAAATAGCGTTAGTCAATTTGTGGTTTTGTGGCAGGCGTACTTTTCTATTAAAAAGAATTAGAGGAACCGCTTCCTCCACCTCAGGCTGAGTAATTGTAAAATAATCATAGTTTCTGTGAACATGGGGATGATTTAAAATGGTATTTTAGTGGTTCCAAATTTTACTGAAAGTCTCTAATGAATGCCATATTCAGTCCTCAGCCACAACAGGAACATAGTGCCTTCACCCAGGGAGATGTTAGCAGCCCCACACATTCACTTGAACCCTGCCAACGAGCAGTACAAATTTGCAGTTTCTGTTTGTTCATACCATTTTTACACTGTAAATTTATAACAAAAGGGGAAGGAGATTCATACTGTTTTGGTAGAAACTCAGTATTTCTGAATTATAAAAACCTGCCCCTGCCACCCAGCAGGCCTTTCAGTTTGAAACCATTAAATAATCTAGACCAGTTACTACCCTGTCAGATCTCTGTTCATTAAAGTGACTTTCAGTAAGTGCCTTTTGGTACTCCAGTAGTGCCAAACAAAAACCTAATTAGTATTTTAAAAAACTAAGCAGGGTGAAAGAGAACAAAAAAAATGTTTCTAGAAGTTTTCATTCTAACTCCACTTATCTATTCACTGAAAAAGTGACAAGTGTCACCACATCACAGTATCTGTAATGTGCATACTGTATCTTTACACAACAACTTTTCTCTTTAACCAGAAAAAGAACAAAGGAAGATAAAGATAAATGTAATATTAGTGCTGGATTTATGTGCTGCAGTAGAAATAAGATGAATACACAACTATCGGGCTTGTCAAAGACATATTTGGGTAGCGGCAAACACTCACATTTCAGAAAACGGGCTACAGTCTCTCGTCTGTCAGATGAAGTGCAGATACAAGTTCAACATTAAAACAAAAAAATAAAAATCCAAGATGAAAGTAAAAATGTGAAAAAAAAAATCCAAAAAACTCCAAGCACTTTCAGGGAAATTCATCGCTTTCTAAAGAGAACAATCAGCTCCAAGCGCTGGTGTCTACTTTGCAGTACATTCAGACAGATCTAGTCTAGCAATAACACGCTGCAAATACTTCCTGAGCTTCACTAGCCCCATGCTTCTTGGTCTCCAATTTTTTTTTTTTGGAACATGCAAGTTTAAGGTTGATTCAGTTCTCCTCTGCAAAACCCTTTATTTTCAAAGGTTGTATAGTTGGATTTACAGTGGCTGGTTATTGCAAGGAGAAGGAGAGGGAGGAGAGTGTAATCCTACAAGCCTAGGAAAATTGCAAGAATAAATCATGATGGAGACTTTTTCTTTTATTACATTTACTTTTAGAAAAACAGTATAAATAAAGACTGCAAACAAGAATGAAGCAGGAAACAGGAATAATCCTTTCTTCTATTCCTGCTAAGGCGTATTCTGTCTTTACTCTAGAAACGCAGCACTCTCAAAATCTATTAATATTCCTCGTTTTCCCTAGCTAACTGTCATTATTACGGAAAGTGAGAAATAGCTGTCAAGCTCAAAAGCAAAACCAAGCACATTCTAAATCCCCTACAGCCACGCTTGCTCCATGTAAGGACATTGCTGCTATTATGGCAGCAAGCAGAGTAAATAATTTTAAAAAATAATTAAAAATGTTAATAATTAACAATCCCAAAGCACCCTGTTTTGTTTGTTTTTTTTTTTTCACCCAGTTTGTTCTCCAAACGGAAGCAGGGATGTTTTATTCTACCCAGTGCTTATCAATGCCCAGGTCACAGGGGACTAGGAAACTTAGATCACATAGCGTGTATTCTATTAGTGGGAGAACACATTCAAACAAGACAAAAATCTATACCCAAATGGAACGATCAGCATGGACTCATCAAAATGGAAGGCTGTGCTCAGAGATGTCTGTGTGCTTCCATCCTGAGCACTCAAAGGACCAAGCACAATCCATCAGCCTTCGAGAACTTCGCCCTTCTTGGCTCCAGAGAGCAACTACGGGAGAAGAAATATGAATGTCTTCTCACGAGAAGCAGACTTAAATACAGTCTGGAATTGGTTCATTAGTTCATATTCCAACCGTAGGGTCAGACTTTAATGACGAGGCCAATGCAAGCCAGTAACTTCCAGTCATAATCACAAATTCAGTGCCGCGCCGACATGGCTAGAAATAAAACAGGCTATTTCACTACTCCCAGCTTTCTGGGAAATGTACTTTTAATCTGTCCAGCTGAAAGTCATTTCAAGTCACTTAGGGTTAATAATTCTTAGCATAGCTCAGATATTAAAATGCTCTGAACACACAACCGAGGCTGGACCTCCAGTAATACCTTCTTGACAGTTTTTCAAAATGGACTGGCACCCAAAATGCAGAACACTTCTGAAAATCTGGTCCTCCTCCTCTGCCTACCATGCTGAAGTTGAATCTTCCACCCAAAGACCTTGGAAGAAGACTCTTTACACTTCACCTTCCCCTATGTTCTTACTCAAGGGAGGACCTTCGCTGCTGGAAACTGGCTTTTCTAAATATCATGATTGTGACCAAACCGTTAAGTCATCCTGCTACAATTGTTTTAATGACAATTAAAAGGCCCTATTTCTGATCATTTAAAAGTACATTAAAATTCAGCCCTAAGGCAATGAACAACTAGCAAAAGAGTAGCAGTCCCAATGAAATTTAGGATTTCCTTGTCTTTCTGTTTTTTTATTTGCCAAGTAACCTCAGAGAAGCAGGGTTTGTGAAGGGAGGTAATGCACTTCATTAAACCAAATGATGCAGCCAGGAGAAGCAGACAAGCTTCCAGAGACACAGTTCCTTCAGGTCAAACATTGTAATAAAATAAAATGAAATAATTTTCAAAATACTGCAGAAGTGTACTTATCTCCAGTGATAGCAAATGTGCTTTTGAGGTTTACCACTGCTTATTAAAGCCTTTACAGTTTGGTTTGGGAATGGATGCAAGCTCTGCACAGCACTGGAGCAGAAGACTTCTCCATTTGAGTTTACGTACCAGAAAGAGCATAGACTCAGAATCCTTGGTCTGTGCAGCAAATTTCCATTATATACAGGGCAATCCAAATATTTTCCCCTGCAGCATTTCAAAATATTTTCTTGGAAGTAATTTAATTCCTCCCAGGATGTTTTAATTTTGTTTTTTCTTAATGCATAAAGAAATCATACGTGGAAACATCTTCCCCAGACTCACACCTCAGCCTTTCATTATTCCCACCATCTTTCCAGTCACTTGTGAAAATCCTACGTGGGACCTTACATCTGCACTTGTTACTATTCTGGAGCTACTGTGGGTTTGTTAAATCACAAAATCTGAACAGAGCCACTTTCCATGGTGGTCAGAAAAAGTGAAGGGAGGAAGGCTCCGCTCACCTCCCCCATGGAACCCCTGGTGCCCTTCACTCCTGGGCAGGGAAGCGGCTGCTCAGTCCCAGCACCCGCAGGCTGAGCCCCAGCAAACCACGGCAGCCTCAACACTGAGACGGGGAAGAGCTCGACGTTGAGCCAAGGCTCAGAGATGGAGGAAAGCGAAGAGCTCGACGTTGAGCCAAGGCTCAGAGGTGGAGGAAAGCATCCCTTCTCCCAGGAAAGAAATCCCTTCTCCCAGGAAGCCATGAAGGGCTTGTGAGGACCCTGTGCCTGCAGCACTCAGCAGGACAGGGAATGCTGCTGGAGTACAAAGAAAGACTAGAGGACATCCTGACTTGACACATATGGAGCACATTTGCTTTTTGGCCTTTCATTTACCTGCTCTCTCTCATAAAATATGTGTTTTCTCCTTCAAAACAGTTGCTTTAATATTCTGTGTTATAATGAAACACAGTGAAGAAATTACAAGTCTTTGGTCTCTTTTTGGCATATTAGCTTTGAAAAAGGGGAAAAGAAGTTCAAGTGATCATTTGAAGGATGTGAGGTCTAATCACACTCCCCTTCTTCCTGCCAGGTTTCACCACACTTAGAGGGTATTCTGGAAGGCAGAAAGCGTCTCTTACTGTGCTCTGTCATTTTTGGGTGCAGCATTTCAACAGCTACTGCTGGTTTGCTTAAAGAGAGAACAAAGATGCTACTAAATTCTGATTTTCTCAACTCCCTGAGGCTCTGTTATGAAGTATTTAGTAAGTGACAGCGATCTCATTTGTGACATTCTTATTTCTAAGTTTGTACTGATAATCCCTCATGGTGTTAAAAGGAGCCCAGACATACCAAGGGCTTTGGCTTTTAGGCAAAATATAAAAACTATACCCTTCTGCTCTCAGGAATGACAAACTCCTACACAACCCAGCTGTTAAGGTTAGTGTCCTGGCTAAATTTCCCCCTGAGCCACTGTCATCCTTTCTGCTTACTCCTCCCTGAGTCTTTTTTCTTCTACCCAAGGGAAGATTAGGCAGTAAAAACTCAACTCACAAGTTGTCCCAAAGCCATGTGTCACAGCACTGGGCTCAGAGAGCCCCACAGTGTTTATACCATGCTGAATCCAGGACAATAAAAGGTGTGATCTACACATATCATTAAATCCTTATTTGGAAGCTTTATAGGACTAAAAATACTATATATATGGTACAATGAAATGTAAATACACAACTCCACTGAATATAAACTTTATATAGTAACCTGGAAAGTGAGTCCCTATGTAACAGTGGCTTCAGATGTGGAAGGCGGCAGCAGCGTGACAACATACACCAAAATACTCATTTAGTTAGCACTAGGCTTAGTGCAACCCTCTGATAAACATGCAAGAGTTAATGCAAGGTCTTTGCTTGCACCCTGCTAACACAGTCACTTCAATCCTGCATAAACCTGGGGCTGCCAAAAGCAGTGCCACGTCCCCCAGCCTGGCTGGCTGGCCCCTGACCCTTGCCTAATGGGGCAACCTAGATTAGCCAACTGAACAAGCTGAAAAAGGCTCTCCTCTTCCTTTTGGTGGGTCAGTTTTTAGCCAGCTCACCCCACAGATAGAGAGATGGTAGTTCCAGGACAAGGGAAGTGGGCAGGAGTGAGGGGGTAGGGACACCACCAGCTCAGGCTTCTCCCACCAACTGCAGATTCAGAGAGATCTGAAACACAGAGCTGCTGTTTGCTGAATTCACACTCTCTATGTGACTTGTGCTTTTCTGCAAGCTCTTCAGGATTTGCTTTAGGCTTCTCTCAACACTGGCTCAGTAACTAGTCAAAAGAAGCCACTGCCTGATCACCCACTGGCACATCTGTAATAGCGTGGCATCTGACTGATACAGATTTGCCAAGGAGACCTCAGTCTTCATCTGGGGAACTGAGGCACATCCTCTTCACCGCAGAATTCTTTTATTCCCCCTTGAACATATCAGCTAGTATTTTTGCACAACTGAATTGTATCCTAACTTTAGTACCCTACATCTCAAAGTCATTAAAATCTTCTCATATAACACTCTAATCTTCCTCTTTACTGACTACATCACCTAAACTTGGGTAAATGGCAAATTTCATTAGCGTGCTCTCAAATTTTTCATGAAGTTCCTCAGTGAAAATGTTAAATATGATCAGGCCCAAGTTAAAGCAAGTTGAGTTTCAGATTCAACTTCCCCCGTTGTTTTGGATCTGAAACCTGAAACTGAACCAAAGCTAATCTATTCAAATAACCCGTGCAACACACTGTACACCTAGGGCACCAACATTTAAGGCAGGAAACAGCAAACACATAGGTTTGCTTCATGTACTAATTTGAGTTGCTGCTGTGGGGTTTTTTTCCCCCCTGACAAATAAGTGTAAACTCCAATAAGTTGATAGGCCTTTTCTCATATTTAGAGCATTCATCTAGAGGCTGACTTTAGAGATTTGTCTATCAATTGTTCACACTTGGTGCTGCCCTGAACTGATCACCCCTTTAATTAACCATGTTAAACTAGCTCCCTGAAGCTTATGATGCTTCTGTCACTCGCCTGTGGGTTTCCTCTTCACTACAAGCCTGAGTGCTTCCATTAAGTTTACAGTGAGAAGGAACCAACAGAGGAAATGATGAAGGATATCCCTGGGCTCCATTTGAAAGAACTGTTAAAGAAAGGCTTCACAGCAAAAGAGAATTTAATAAAATAGCGCTTTTTTTTTTCTTTGATACCTAGCGAAGAGAAAACAGAGAGAATATATTTGGTTTTGCTCTATTTAAAATGTTTTTTGTTATAGCAAAACAAAAATTACCAGGCAATATCTCACCGTCATGGAGGACGTAGTGTATTCACCAGTTGTAATATTGTAGTCCCCTGACCTGGTGTATCCATAGTGTCATCTTTGAAAATGTGAATATTAACATCACATGCATGGGAAGAACTTGGAAACAAAGAAAAGCTTATTGGATTGTAGATAGTTAGACTATATCCTTATAGAATCTTCTGAAAAGTCTTGCCTATATTTTAAGAACACAGTGGCCACCTTGGAGATCTACAAAATTTTGTCAGGTCAGTATTTATGGCATCATCATTATCTCCTTTAATGAGCACTGTAAATGATGAAGTGTCAAACAATTAACACATTTCTCCTAGTCTTGCACTTAGGATAACACATATTTCCCAAGAGTGGGAAAGAATTTATTTGGCTTTCTTTCAATTTGTGCAACAAGGGTACAAATCTAGCCTCAAGAGCAGCAAGTCTGGTACATCATTACCACTTTCTGCAGGTACACATTTAAAAGTTAGGAAGACTTCTGCCTGAGCTCACTAAATTAATAATGATGAAGCAAATATGACTGTTGGCAAATATGCATTTTGTAAAATGAGCTAAGTGTTTTAGCGCCTTGAAAAAGTAATGGCAGTGATTTGAAAATACTCTTCCTCCTTGCCTTCCGCTGAACAAAACCAAAAATAATCATAAACCTTAATAGCTCTAGGTGAATTTATATATTTTTCAGTGCTTAATGCTATATGCAGCCACCATCTTTCTTTGGCCAAACATTACCTTTTTTACAAGCTATGATACAGAATAAGCAATATGTGGGTGATTTAGAGCTGGAACAGATAGATATAAGCAAGAACCTCTGCAAATTCAATGGAACCAGCTTGCTGGAGCCATGTTCCCATTCCGCGTGTGCAACTCCTCTGGGTAAAGCAGAAAGTAATTCAGCTCCCTCTAATAAAGTCTCCTTTTGTGCACCAAACACAACTTGAAGCAAATTGCAACATCCCTGTTTCTCTTATTGAAAAGAGAGAGTTTGGCCTGCCAGCAAATGCAAACTGGAATGCAACGTGCCAGCTCTGAACAGCTGTATGTATCCCACTTCTCCCGAGGCTCCATCACATGCCACATGCCAGTCACCATAATTAGTGAGAGTTAGAAGGAAAACTCACAGTACAGTTAGGAAATGTACAGCATTATACATAAATAAAAGATTACTGCTCCCCAGTGCTCTTGTCTCTTCTAATTCCTGTTTTTCCTCCCCACAGACCAATAGCAGTCTTGAATTCTGATGCAGCAAAGTGTGGTTCAACCTCAGGCATTTTGTGAGGCAGAGAGCAATTAATTGGTCTTAAAGCAATACATAACAACACACACTTTTCTGGCAGGGAAATGGCCACCTGAAGAGTTAAGTTTGGCATTACTACGAACTTTAACCACAGATTTTAAAGTTTACTTTATTTATCTTTCCCCAATGTGAAGTAACTGCTGCCCAATTCATCTAAGCATTTAAATATGGTTTTAACTCTAACCTGCTCACACAATCTATGGAAGTTGAAGGACAATTCAGGAAGTTGCTGAATAGAGCTCGGACGAATTATGGATTAGGTGATAAGTCTTGATAGGAGAAAATACAGTAAAGTTTTCATTTGTGAATGAATGAAACAGGAGCAGTTGTGTTGTGCCCCTTATAAGAACTAATGAACTCTAATACAGTTGCTAATTTGTCTTTTGTTTCCTGAAAACACAGACAGACGCACAAAAATGGAGCAATAAATGGCAGATACGGATGCAAAATTCTACCCTTCCCAGAGCCACCACTCACAGAAGGATTATTCTGTTTTGCCTTTGGAAAATCACTATCAAATCTGTGCTTCCTTATGCCGAGGGCAGGGATGGGCACACCTAGTAAAAAATGAAGGACGTTCAACATTTTTCTGGTTTTATTTTCAGAAGATCCATGGTTGACAGAACATATGAGACACAGCAAGATGGACAGTATGCCTAGATCTTTCAAATTTACAACTGTCAAAATTGTTAAACTAAACTATTTTTAGAGAAATTACAATTTGGAACTGGCATGTTGATTCCACACAGTTGGAGCCTGCATCAATGCCAGTGAACGTACTTTGATTTATTGCTCTTTTATTCAGGTCAGGAACCATAACCTCAGGAGCAGTCAATTCATCGGTCTTAGTGTTCTAGACAAGAGGTGAATGTGGCCTTCAGAATTAAAACTGTTTATGCTATGAAGGAGAGGACAATCTTCAAAGGGCTGAAACAAGTTTTCTCTAATTAGCTACAACCAAATTTGACTGCAACCTACTGAAACAGACAACAGGGTAGAAAAATAGAACTGTTCAACATGTTTAAGGGAAATGAAGTCTGGAAACTGGGAATAAGCTTGAGTGTTAAAAAAAAAAAAAAAAAAGAACACCACCAAAAACCAAACCAAACTTGAAGAGAAACACTAAAGAAAAAAATTAAAAGCTGAGAGATGATTAATTCTAAGCATAAATCATTCCTTAGAAAAACAGGGACTGGCAGAATTTTAAGACGGTGGCAGTGGAAACATCCTAAAGATCTCGAAATTGATATAGAAAACAGTGAGCTTCTGACAACAGTTAATTTCTCTCATCCATACAACTTCAGTTCAAATGCTACTTCTGCATTCTCTATGCTTTGATCAATAATGTACCAGTACCTGAAGTACAAGCAGCAGCATCTGAATCTCAAAGAAAAGAAAGTAAGCCAAACCCACCCTGTAGATAGAGTAGAGGGAGGTACTAAGTAGTCCATTGGAGAACAGCAATGGTTCTCTAAATGCCCTTTCTCGAAGCAACAGCACGGAAGTTGGCAGTTACACAAGGAAAATTAGGAATGTAAACATCCATCGCTCCCAACAAAACCAAGAGAGTTCATTCAAGTCTTCCTGATGACATGTGTAATAACAGGAGGCATTTACTGCAGTGTGCTGAGTAAAAGAATTGTCTTGATTAGTGCTGCTAGGAGACAATGAAAAGAAACTTGATCTTTGTGGCAACCTGACAATTCACTAACAACTGCTCTCAGACTGATGGTGGCTAAGTTTGAAAAGCCTAATGTTGTGACAGGTGTCAAGAAGACGCATATAAAAAAAGGCAATCTTAAAACAAAATCCATGAAAATATAATAAACCTTTAAACCTGGCACCATTCCTTTAAAGTGAAAACAATTAAGCACCATTTTAAGCAAAGTAGCCAAGGGGAATGACAGAAATCAAACATTCTTATTTCCAGATTAAGTAACATTAAGAGAAGAAAAACACAAAACACAAAGAATAAAAAGGATTGGTTCTGCATTGCTAAACCATAAGGGACAAAACACAGTGTTGGCATAACATTTTTCATTAACTACAGCAAAAGCAAAATGTACATATCAGTGTTACACATCCTTTTCTTGCCTAAGGCTCTGATTAAGTTCCCCAAACTTCCTTTGCTCTACAGCTTTTAATGCACCACCACAGATTTTTCTGCTATCATTGAACATGTCAGAGAAATATCTCTGCAGCACGCTAAATCTAGGTTAAGAATCATGGAGACAAAGAATTCTATTTTCTTATTTGGTATATTAAAATGGCCATGGTAGGGGATATTTTTTTCTAGTCAATATGTGAAATAACTATCTTGGGTTTGTTGCAGCGTCAGCCATAATTGATTATTTGATTGATAATGGCCACTGGAGAATTTCTGTTGCAGAAGAAAATGTCCTGATATGAATCTGATACAAGTGGCATTGTGTCCTCCCCAAATAAGTCCCTTTCAGTTTCTGGTGTATACCAGAAGGGAACACAGCAGAGGAAAATGCGGTCTATGGGATTTTACAGAAGCACAAGAATGATTCCTTAATTTTTCATCTCACAGCATCTCCAAACTGTAAAATGTTTCCTTGACAAAATTCCCTTTCCTTCCCAGAAGGCCGGAACACTTACAACCCAGTATAACTGCTCTATCAGTCTTTCCTACGGCAGGAAAATACGACTCCTGACACAGATGTCCAGACTGTTAAGGGCTGAATAGTTACTGGTACATGTATCTAGACAACACCACACGTACCATCAGGTGCTTATAACTTCTCCTTGAGTAGTTCTAAAAAGAACTTTTCCCTCCACTTTTTCAGGGTCCAGGCAGAAGGTGGTGAATGCATGAAATAGCGTGCACTATAGCGTACGCAGAAATAATATAGTGCATATAGATAATATAGGTGTAATACATGAACAAATATTGTTAACAAATTTTCCTTTGCAAGTATGATTTCTACTGTGCAACATAATTAGAATTGTGTCTACTTCAGCTCTCTCCAACCTCATGAATTTTTGGGAAGCGGGATAATATTTCAATATCAATAAAACAAGACCAGCTGTTAAACTGATACAGGAAACATCTTTGGCCAGTAGCAAGTGAAATTTTCCCTGCAGCATGAAGGAATTTTTATTCAGTTTCAGAATGATGTTACGTGCATTTGCCTCGCACGCGTACTCCCTTCACAAAGACACATGCTCCCTAACAGAGGGACAAACCGCATCTAAAGCTTTCTCATCCTCCTCCACAGGATATTACAGAACAGCTGCAAAATTTGGATTTCAGATGTACAGATGGCTGTGTTAGAGGAAAGAGAGCACATGGATTTCTTCTATCCTCCACTGCCTGTTCCGGGAGGTTGCCTGTGATTCTCCGACAGCCCCAGTTCTACCAGTATCTAGGCAGGAATTGGGTGAGTGATTCATGCCTAAAGGTGAAACTGATGGAAAAATGGGGGTGATTTGCATTTCTCACCAAACCAAAGGGGAGGAGAAAAAAATCCCACAGTGACAAGCATCAGCTACTGAATGCTCAATTCTGCTAACTGTACTTCTGATTGTACCTTTTACCTGACATTTCTGCAAGCACCTCAGTAAGCCAATCGTATTTAACACAGGTGAGTAAAATTTAGTATTATTTTAGGTTTTTGTGGCAAAATTTGTTCTTAAAGTATTGGATTTACGTTGGTATGGAGATGAATATAAGAATACTGAGCCATATACTTCATTTTAGTTTTCAAACATTGACTGACTTTTTCAGGCACCGTTAAAATCTTATTTATGCACTGAATTTAGCATGCAAACGCACAATTTGTGTACGCTGTCAATCTTAGTGCCACTAAGATAATGTCTTAGGATAGAGGCCCACAGACACAAGGTCTTGTCACACCTACCAGGAAAAAACAAAACAAAAAAACCCAAATAAACAAAAACCCCAAAAGAGCTGTTTGTTCCAATGAGGTTCCTACACTGTGCCCCTCCCCACAGAATCAAAGGATAAGGTACAATGGCATTTATAATGACCACAAAGGAATAAAGATATTTTATCATTATTTGGGAGTGTTACAGTCAATTTTATACTACTAAATATATTATCCTCAAAAGAATAGCCTGAGGTTTAGACAACCCAATTAGTATTTGAGCGTGTGCTTAATCAATCTGTGTATAGTCCAAGTTAATACATGGTCCAATATAACTGTTTTGACATCTAGGCCAGAATTGCAGAACCAACTATTTGCTTTGATGACATACTGATGTCAGGTCCTCACCACGCCTCCTGGAGGCTGCAAAGTATTATGTTGTTTTCTTTCTCTCCCTTATTTTGTTTATGTATCTCTGAATTGCCAAAATCTGCCTAGAAACAGAATGGAGGGAACTAACATAACAGGGAAAGTCAGCATTTCAGAACAATTCAGAAGTCACAAATATTAATAATAGGGTTTTTCAGGAGGTCAACATCAGGAGACTTTCAACAAACTTCCGAATTCTAAGGAGGCTCAGTCTGGCTTAGAAGAGTAAGTCAAAAGAAAACACCAAAACTTTTGTTGTGCCATATATCACAATTACTGCTAACATACTGCATTTGATTTAATTCCAGTTTCACATTTCCACTGACAGTCTCCATAAAAATCAGCGAAAATTTAGTTACTGGATTTCTCATGCCAATCTCCCAAGTGCAGAGAAACTTCTAGACTGTGTCTAGAAAAAGACCATTTAATATTGCCAGTAAAACATCTCATGCAGAAGCTAGTAAATAAAATGGTTTCTCCTGTCTAATTCTAATGCACTATATAATGTGTGAAGCCTTTCCTTGGCAGGGAAGCTGGAGGAAAGAGGGGGTTGCTTTCTGTCTTCCTTGCTCTGTCTCCACCCTTCAGCCATTTCTCAGTTCTGTATGGGCCCAGAAACACAAAAAATGACTCGACTCTCTTACCTGACAAAAAACTCAGCGCTTTATCTATCTTTATCTCCTAGAGCAAGAAATTAAAAAGCCAGTTATTTTTCTTTAAACATCACTTAAAGGATTATCTAGCTTCAACTATTATACTTCACAAAAATATTCTCAGTCATCTTCTGTCAGTAGAAACAGATCATTATTAGTATTGCTAAAAATTCTGTGACAACATGTTAACAGTTGGAAACTGCTGACAAGGAACCCAGTAGTGCAGTCTATCACAAGACACTACGTGACATCAGCATGTAGTGAGGGTGGAAACAGCAAATATAATCTTCAGCAAATACCCTCATTTATAACATCTTGTGTTCTGGAAAGAGGAATTTGCTGGGGCATGGGCATGGAGCAAGACTACCGGGATGGTGAGAAGAACAGGGAGTCTCTCTGAGCCTGATTTTGTTTGGCTTTCCAAAATGAAAACTATTACAAAATAGCTGCAAACGCTTACAGTTGCTATCCATAAATATACCTAGAGAACATACATTCAAGCTGAAAAATAACATTGATAGAGGAATAAGTGTACATAAAGTGGCCGTGATTAAGTGGCAGCTGAAAAGTCACATGAAGGATTACTGCCTGTGGGATTCTAAAACTCTTGCCTCCCATTAACAATTGGACAAAATGTCTGACTTGTTTGAGGAGGGAACTCGATCAATTTATTTCATGACTTGTACAATCCAGAGTCTGGGTAATGACTGATGGGACTTTGTGACTGCATCTTCTATCTGCATCTGTTTGTGTAGGTCTACCATGATGACAGCCCAACCATTTCATATTCTCAGTTTCAGGACAATTTTTCTTTACAAAGTATATACACACACACTTTTCTTCTTAAATGAGTTAAGACACTAAAGGGACAAAAAGGTTTAATATTACAGGGGACAATGCACGGTGAATTCTACCTCATGCTGGAAATCCAAAACTGCTGGAAGAAAAATATCCTTTTCAAACTCAAGCCTTGCAAAATTTCCCCAAGTTTTTCTCCCTTCATTTCCAGAAGTCTCCTTTCCATCCTGATTCACTTTTAACCAGCTCTAACACCCCAGTCACAAACAGTCCGTGTGTCTACACCACACTGGCAGACATTATATTCTCAATATTTTATTACAGCTATTAAAAGCCATCACAGGATTGGTTTGTTTCTAAGTTTCCATCACTTCCTATTTTAATTATGAATTGTTTAGCTGAACAAAGCCATATTAAATGAAAAGCACAGTGCAGAAGTAGAGGAAGAACTTTACAATCTCAGTTGACAGCTTAGCTATTTATGCTGTAAATGCATCATAAATAATTTCTGAGGTCTTCATACATTTTTGTAGATGGTCTGTAGCAGGCTCATAAATAGATTGATAGACCTTTATTAACTAGTGATATCCAAACCTTAAAGTAGTGCCACAGCCCTCTCTCTAAAGTTCAACGCTAGTTATAATGTCCACAGACCTGCTCTTCACAAGCAGACGCAGAGAATTTAGGAAACAGATTCAAAATGAGAAATATCAGATTAATTTTTCTCACTGAGGATCTCAGACACATGAAAAGAACCACATTTCCAGAGACCCTCAATACAGCCAAAAGCACACACAATTACAGCTTTTCTAGGACTCTCTCCTATTGCTATATCATCTAGCTTCCATCTACCCATCTTTTCCACCCAGGTCCTGACCTCATGTCCATTCCCTCCTTGCTCTCTTCTGTACTACTTTTCCTTCCTTTGTTATCAGATTTTGCTAATGGCTCCTCTTCTGCTTTCCTTGTGCTGACTCCTCACCCTTAGAAATCCTTTAGTTTTTCTCCAGGTCCTCACCTCTTGTTCTAACACCTGCTTTCCCCTTCCTCCAACCTATGTCTGCATCTATTCCTCTTCCATTTGTTGCCAGGCTCCTTTCCATCCAGCCCTGGTTCTGTACCTCTCGATCTCAACCCTTTTGTCCTGCTAATTACTGTATAGTTACACCTCTTCCTTCTCTAGCACTCAGGATATACAGGGTTTTGGGTTTCTTCTGATGAACAGCAACTTCTAACAACCCGAAGGACTAAGTACATGAACCTCCTCCTCAGCTGCTTCACATCTGCAACAGAACATCCTCTGCAGAGATGGTATACTCTGAGATATATTTCCCCATATGATAAAGGGACAACATTTTCTTTCTCATTAAAAAGTTACTGTAGAAGACAACATTTTCTGCTTAGAAAAGCTTTTTTCCAGAGAAAAAGGGAATAAGAATAAAGGAACAATAAAAATTTGCCAAGAATATTGGAATCAACAAACTTAGCTACTTCTATAAAAATAGAGTAATTTACTAACACTAAACAATGTACAAGGCTTAAAACTGACAGACATTTGTGGAAGAAAATATCCATCGAGAGTTACTAAATATAAACATACTACCTGCCAACTCAAAAAATAAATTAAAAAAAAAAATCACAGATATACGAAGTGCAAAGTACTTGGCTCACCAAGTTTTTCTGGAGGCATCTGTTGTATTTGAGACCCGCTGGATACTGGACGATGTGGACCTTTGGTCTGACACCGTATGGCTGTTCTTACACAGCTCCTACTGCACCCACCTTGTCCCTTCCCCTCCTGCACATCCCACAACCAGCCTGCTGTCTCTGACATCCTCCATACACTCCTAGAGCAGGCATCTGCAAACTGGCTACATCAGGTGACTCAGATTCCTTAAGGTCTGCCTCAATTGCTTTTTTAACTACTCTTGACAAGCCACCTAGCCTAAAGAGGTACCCAGACAGCTCCACCACAGCACAGCAACAACAAACATCCAACACAAGAGGTAAAAACCAGTTGATATTGGAAGTCTGAAAATACTCAATACTTTCCAGGCCAAGTTTTTCTTCAATTGCTCAGCACTGATAATTTAAGGCTGCTGCTGAATCCCCACTGCCCCCCTCTGTACATCCTCTGCCTAACTGTAGTGCTTAGCAACGCGGGCTGGGAGCTGGAGCTCCGGCTCCCGAGGCAGAGAAGTGAGGATGGCTTCGTGCAGGGTGTGATTTCTCAGCTGCATCCCCCTCTGCACAGAAACAGAGAAAACTCACGTACCTTCACCTCGTATCCCAGGGTTAAAGCACGGGAGACTCTCAACACGTCCAGCAAGATAGTCCCTCCTCAGCAAAACCGCTGCTGAGGATGCAGATTCTATACGGCAACTTTGTGAACCTTTCAACCACACCTCTTCAGTACTGTCTTACACAGTCCTCGAAAGCTGTAGTATGCAAAAGAGGTGAGCCTTGGCATATACAGTACCTAAGTTTTATTCTGGCCCCTGAGCAGTTAAGTAATTATAAAATATTCAGCCTCTGCTTCTATCCGGCAAAAGTCACACAAGATGGAACAACAGAATTTTGAAAACCTTAATCTTTTCCCAAAGTGCTTTAAAACACTGACCAACTGCCACACTGCAAGTGAAATTGTATAGGAACCCAAAATAAGGAGATCAGTAAAGAGGGAAAACGTGTCCTGCTTTGAACCTTTTCTTTAAAAGCCACAAGGGGTGGAAGGGGTTGGCAAGTAAACAAACAGTGGAGGAGCCACAAAGAAATTCAGCAATGATCAAGGTGATCTGGTCCAATGTAGTGGAGGACCTGACTGGTGTTAGCCAGAAAAGAAAAACAAACTGTGTTAAAACAAGGATCCTGGGCAAACGATCACGTCAAATGAGGGCAGCCTCATAGAGAATGTGAATCGGAGATAACTGCAATGTGACAGAACAGCAATTGTTAAGTGTTTCGCAAGCATGAGAAGACACAACGTGGTATTAGAGTAGCTTTATGTAATAATGCTGTGAAGAAATAGGAAGAGAACAGCAAAGATGGTGCAGAACCTTCTGTGATCAAAATCACTTTTGAGAGAAACACAGTAAAAGAATAAGATCCTTTAAAGACCTCCACAATCAGACTTGAGTACACCTAAAGATCTTAATGTTATTGTAAAGGTAACTTCTGTCCAAAATGTTTCCATAAGCTTCCCAGAAAGAGAAAGGAAAATGGGAGTAGGGAAATGTCACCTGGAGGTGTTGTCTTTCAGGGACTCAGCACAAATAAGAACTAGGAATCTTCCATTTCAGCCATCCTCCCTGTGCAAACCCACCACAGAACAGCTTTATGAGATATGCTCTTTGACAGCCATGTTATTAAAATAATATTATAGGAGGCTTACAATAACATCTCATTATTTGGAAACCTAGAGAAAAAAATTGGATCTAATGCCCTATGACAGAAGGATCACAAGCCTGTAACTTAATTCAGCTGTGAAAGGTTAAATCAGGAGAGGTATTTAAACAGTACCAGTGAGGCCTCATCTGGAATAATGTACACAATTCCACCCAAGGAAAATAAATTCAATCTCCATTAGTAGTATTTTGACAAAATTGAAACTTATTTTAAAGAAGACACTCATGGTTTGTATAACCTCACAAAATGCAAGTTCTGAAGGATTATACCTATTTTCTGCTCTTTCTCATCACAGAACCAACCAGCAAGGGAAAAGAACCATTTCACCTAAAGCTTGATGCTGGCACAAGAACAAATGACATAAATTAGCCATAAACACACTTAGGTCCAAAAGTACAGTATAATTATCTATTAAGCAAGGAGGGAGGAAAGGGAATAGAAACAGCAAAAAAACCCCACAGCTAGTTAGGATAATCAATAGACAAAAATATTATGTAAACCTGGTTGCACGAGACTGGATTTGCCAATCAACAAGGTTTGCCCAACTCCATCCATCAGACTTTCTCCAACTCTGGTCTTTTCTGTTGTGCATTAGACCAAGCAAGAAGTACCCACAGTGTTAGAGGAAGCTGAGGAACCACACGCCTTCCCTGCAACAGGGTCTTTCTTATTCACACTGTCAGAAGGATCCACAGTGAATTACTGAGTCATGTGAATTCAGGAGTGGAAAAGCCAGGCTTGCCAGATGTGCTTTTTTCACATATTTTGACAATTACAGTTCAGCTTAATCATCTATGATAATACTTCATAATGTTCTAGCAAATGCTCTGGAGTATACTTTGTAAAAAATAATGAAGTCTTAAGTAACATGGCAACTCAGCTTTTAAATCTTTGCTGAGAAGTAGGAGGAAACAGCCAGTGTTTTGTGCAGATTGTGGAGAATTATTGTAGTAAAATTAGGACCACTCCCATTATTGCTTCCCTATCAGTTTCTTAAGCATTAACTATTGTAAGATTACCATGGTTATACAGCAACGAGACACCCACAAATAAGATCAAATAAGACCATTTAGAGCTTCACAACTTAAAGGAAGCGATGCTATTATACAGTAACATGGGGTTATATAAAAGAAACCCCAGGAAAGGAAAGTACTAATAATTTCTGTGCCCACATTCAATTCAGGACTCTAATTCTCACTGAAAGTCAGCTGTCAAGTCCTACATAACTTAACCTTCTACTCCCTTGCTTATCACGGCTTTGCTCAGCAATTCAGCTGGCTGCAAACTATCAAAAAAATGCTTCTTTCACTTTAAAAAAAAAAGAAAAATATAATTCTGATAGAAATTTTCCATCTGACTCCTTTATCACAACTTCTGGACAGGGTTGGATAAGCACCAGGAAACGAGTCATGTGAGCTGGCAGTGCTCATTTACAGAATGCACAAAGTTAATATAAGCAGTTAAACATCTTGTGTCAGTAACACCGGCGCTATCTCAGCTTTGAAAAATGTCAACAATTGAACAGTGCCTGTACTTAATTTCAAGGAAATTAAGGAAGCCTGTGGCATTCACAGAAATTTGCTACTTTCAAAATCCCGTGTTTTGCTGATTGGCAGCAGTTGCCATTATAACATAAGGTGGAAAATAGGAACAACTTGCACAGATCTATCATATGTTTCACATTCTGTAAGCGTTTAGGTGGGAAAGAGTTATTGTTCCAAGGCTCGAAAAGAGGTAACAGAGTATTCACTGCAGATGCGAGTCTGAGGCGCTCTCCATTTCATAAAATCAGAATCCTTCCAAATGTTGTGCCAATGGAGACAGTAAACTGACAAGAAATGTAGATCAATGTTCTTTAAACATTTCAGCTTTTCTGATAAGCAAACATTTCAGTCTGTGTAATATTGTCAAACTACAGCTGCAGAGAATTTTGAAGAGGCTCCTATATACGCTTTAAATGTTCCTATTCCTTTCTACC
>NW_015090995.1:17237026-17241126 GCF_001431845.1 Calidris pugnax | reverse complement strand
GGGGGGGGGGGGGGGGGAAGAGGCTGGTCCAGAGGACGGTCAGGGAGAAAAAAATGCAAAGTTTAGTTCAGTTGAGCAGAAGGCCAGAACTGGCCTACCAGTGCCAAGAGCGATGCTCTTATTTCAGGGATGGCAGGTACTAGATGCTTCTTTCTGAAGATGGGAAAGGTTTTTTGAAATGGATGCATCTTCTTCGGTGCATGTCATTCGCATTTCACATATCCCTTCCTGCTCAAGACACTGTTTGTATTGCTGGGCTCCGACTGCTGCTCTTCCCAGGTCAGGCCTTCTGTTGGCAATCTGTCAGCACCACTGATTAAACATTGGCACAAAGAGGGTTAATAGTTAGAAGAGCATTTCCTGTGCTTTGCCTTTCTGCAGTCTAGAAACAGTTTGGTAACTCCTTACTTCTGTTTCCACTCTAAAGCAATAAAGCAGAAGGTACATAATTTTGTTCATTGGTAATTCACATTTTTTTCCCCTGTTCGGCTTAACATCTGTAGTTCAACTGCAGAATTCAATGCCTTTTGCTGTTGGTTTCTGCATATTGTGTTTACTAATTAAGTGTAGGAAACATAATGGAATAACTACTGGAACAAGTAGAATACAGTAATTTAACATCATTTCTTTGGCTTATATATTCTTATTTTGAACTAAAGCTAATGAGGCGTTAGTGATGCACAGCAGCCAAGATTATGCTAATCTGGTTTTAGTGACTTGAACCGGAGAATTTTAGAGCTGCTTTTTTTAAATCAAGTATCCTTTTCAGACAGCTGAACAAAGGCAAAGAGGAGTTTGACTCTCTAAAATGAAATACATTAGGAACATTAACAGTTGCCTAAAACACATTCCTATCTTGGCAGGTTTTTTTTTCTATTTTGCATAAAAAGATGGTTTAAAAAAGATAGGCAAAAATTAGCCTGAAATGAAATGTGTGTTCTGAAACATGTACATTAATTAGTAAAACCAGAAAACCTATTTGATTGTAGAATCATTTTTAAGAAAAAGGTGTTCCAGGCAGCTGGCATACATAGCATCTTTGCAATCCTTTTTTTTTTCTGTAGTGATGTCTACGTAAACAGCTATATTGTGCTTGTATGTTAAGGTCTGATTGCAATGTAATGGCCATTGTTGGGATGTTAGCATTATGTGTTAGAGGTGTCAAGGTTGTTTTCAATCTGCTCCATGTTCCTGTACATCTTTTTGATAAAATAAATCATAAACACAGGAATTTTACATCCAAGACGGTAGTTGTTCATAGATTCCTGAAAGAAAATTCGTGGAAGAGCTGAGCTCATGATGTCTTGGGAGTAGCATATCTAGTGCTTTTGTTTGCATTAGATTAATCCAAATTACATACTGCAATATACTGTCTAATGTAACTCTTAGTCAGAGTTACATGCCCAAGCTGTATTGGATTTAATTTATATATTATTTATAAATATTGGAATTTTAATAAAGTATTTCTAAATGTCAATATTTAGGTATTGAATCTGCAACACTGCTTGTCTCTCTTGGCTGACTTTTGTAGCTCTGTAGATTTTGTTAATGAATTTGAGCATTCTAAAGAAGGACAGCCTTTAGTTTATAAATGCAACTTAAGACCTCAGAAGTCTTTGTGTCACCTCGTTGATACTTTCTACTAACATGCAGTGACTTGCAGTTGCTCAGAAAAAAAAAAGAAAATTTCAGTGGCTCATTATTGGCTTAAAGATTCCCTGCAAGGACATTTGTTTTGTAGGAGAAGCTATATATTCTATACAACAGAGCGCTTTTATGTATTACGTCACCTTTTTTACGAGAATGGCTTTATTTTTTGAACTTTTTTCCATCAGTGAGACAGAACAATGTGTGTATAGGTATAAACTGCTCACATTGTGAAGGGAAGAAAAACCAGACAGACCAAAGGACTAGAAGATAACATTAGGGAATACAGATGTACTTTTAGAATGCGTAGTCACTTCAAAGAAGAAAATTCTAATGTACTTTTGAAGTGGGAAGGAAGAGTTTCATAAATGTAAGGTCACACAGTAGTCCTGCTTCACTGGCACAGCTCACGTTTCAAAAACCTCAAGTTCTCTCAGCTGCTGGCTGAGGGCAAAATAGCATATGCACAAAAAGCCTTCTGATCTGGGATCTGTTAATCTCACAAATTTAACAAATTTAACATAATCTCACAAGTTTAATATCTGCACTTCGAACATAATTCGTAGTAGGGAATTAAAAAGTATTAAAAAATTTAGTGGTTTTGGAGTTTAAAGGCAATGTGGTTTCCTAACAAAGGGAATTGGATGAAATTAATTGCAAATAAGAAGTCCCTCACCCTTCTTCCCCCCCCAGTCTAAATTTTGAAGTCCAATGGACTGGCAGGGAGAATTTCTGGGTTGATGTTTGCACCTCTGTGTTTGAAATGAACTTAAAATGTGTCAAAACTCTTAGTTGGCATGATTGCTGTCTTTTATGCAGAAATCAGTTAATTAGTGACTTTTTTTATTGCACATGAAGCTACTGTGAACAATAAAATCATGGCTTTCATGAATTCTTTTATTAATTAATCTTTTATTGATGCCTGCAAGTGGCATTCAGATGCATAGGGTATTATTTCTGCTTGTCTGTAGCTAAAACTTGACTAAACTTTCTGTTCAGCAACTCATAAAATATGTGCTTTGTACAAATTAGAGCAAACTGAAACACTAATAAATATTAGAATTATTTATTACATTGATAAATGGCTAGTTTGTTTAGGGGTCCCTTAATTAACTAGTAAATGGAGTGTTGTTGCTATATCCTCAGATTATCTTGGAACTACAAGCAGTTTTCTTAGGGCTTCTAAGAAGAAAAAAACCCCACAACAACTTGTGCTTCTACCTCTTAACATACTTCTGGAACATTGACTGTTCTAGGGAACGTTCTAGTGCTTGTTTTTTTCTGTGCAGTCCATGGTCAGTAGCCCTGAGTCATAAGTGATTATAAGAAATACTTTCCAATCATAATTGTACCCTATTTTAGGGGTGGTTTTATCTCAGAATTTAAACTTGTCTGAGATGTACCCACCTGTTTCTTTCAAGGGCTGTTTAAATTTCTCCAGTGTGATATAAAAGCTTATTCTGCTTTACAAATAGGTGAGTGCTGATTCATCACGGGACAGCACTGGTCCATCCTTCAGATCTGTTTGTTCTACTATGTGCCCAGTTCACTGTAGCTGTATGGCTTTCTGAGCAGCAATGAAAGATGAGGGTAGGAATTACAGGAGAAAAGGAAAATGTAATCTTTGAAGAGCTAGGGATCCTGGGACTATGTGAGCTTCCCTCCCACCCCTTTGCTTTACAGAAGTTTATAAATCTAGCTGGCCTGCAGTTCAGTGTTATTGCTGAGATATTCTGTGGTTTCTGGCTCCTCCTAGCATTCCCCATTTACAATTAACCAATGAATTAACTGTATTCTGTCTCTAATGAAATGGCAACAGCAATGTGGAGACTTCATATAACTGGCACACCAAATGCGTTTGACTAGTGTCACACTAATAGGAACGTCACTGTTAGGGGAGACTAATGAGCTATCTTGGAAAAGTGTCATAAGCTCGTGCTTGACCTATGTGAACAATAAAGAACATGTTTTTATAGGAAAAGAAAGTGGATGGGTGTTACAGAACAGTTTTCCTCGGCTTTTTTTTTGTTAGGTTTTTTGTTTGGGTTTTTATTAATGATTGAGTAGATGAGTATGTGAAAACAAGTGGAGACAAACTTAAGCTGCTGTTCGTTACATTACAAATAATGTGACCACACAGTTTGCAGAAAACAGGAAACAGCTTCTTGTCATACTTCCTTTTTGGGGGAATGCTTCATCATGACACTACTTAAAATTAAACGTTAATTTGTCAGCTCTGGGATACACCCAGTGTTGCACACTGAAGAAAGCGGGTACAAGCAAATCAGTTTCAGTTGCTAGAATGACAAATAACTTTTTTTTTATTATTATTCACCAGAATAATTGCTCAATCATTCACTTTATCCTTGTACATGTATAGAAACTAAAAGGAAACTTTCAGCAGTGCTAGTGATCTCTCTATAAATGTAGGAATTACACACGCCCCCATGCCC